>NW_015160208.1:1009639-1020747 GCF_001447785.1 Gekko japonicus
AAGAGAGTTCCAGCTCAGAAGGGGAACCAGGAGAGGCTACGCCAAGGGAAGGGGAACCAACCACTGTGAGACATTCAGCAAGAAGTAACAAAGGAGTACCACCACCAAGATATGGAATTTGGGCAAATGTACAACCAGTGAAGGAACCTTATACCTGGAAGGAAGTCAATCAACCACGAGCATCAGAGAGCTTCTCACAAAAATCTGGAATAGACTTTTTTGATGCTTTTGCACCTGTTGTAAGCTATACATCCTTCAGGACACTTCTAAGCATAGGAGCCTCAAGGGGCATGCATATTGAACATTTGGATGTCAAAACTGCTTTTCTCAATGGAGACCTGACTGAAGAGATCTACATGGAACAACCTTTGTTGGGATTCTTTTTAAGTAAGTCAGCAGAGTATTAAGAGACTGAGTCCATGGTGTGTTTTAAAATATAAAAGTTTACTATAAACCTAACATGGGGAAAAGGTATACAGGATATAAAATAACAAAGAGCTAACATGTCTACATCCTTACAGCTAAAAGGTAAAATGGGAAGAGCTGAATGGCGTCTCCTTCTCAGTCAAAACAAAGAACAGGAGGAGAAACCATTATGCTAAATACTTGACACCTTGGTTTCCAATCAGACTAGCAAATTAGCTCCAAAGTTCCCGGGCATTCTGTTGTCTAAACAGATTGGTTACAAACAAACATGTGACTTAACAAACATCATTAACCCTGTAAATACTGAAGTGTTTTGACTCTTAACACCCAACACATATAAGTGTGCGATGTCCCAAGCTATCATTCTGAGTCCTGGACCAGTAAAGCTGGTTGTTAGCAGAAGCCATGAATCCAAAAATTTGAATTCTGTAATAAAATTTAATAACAGAAAGAGAATAAATATGGACATTTCACATTTCTGTTCATTTCTGATTGTTCCTACTCCAATTGTGAAATTTAGAGGTTTGCAGGCGTCTGTTGTCAGCATAAGCTACATGTACATGCTTTGGGGGAGGAATGGGTAAAAAAGAAAGAGGCTACACATGTTTTTCTGCTCTGCTGTTTTCTGAATTCTTACTAGAACCACTCAGCACTTTCCCCCCTTTTTTCTTTTCAACCACAAGATCTAGAAAACTTTCAGTTTTTTAAAAAAGCAAGACTGAAGGATTCTGCATAGACCACTTGGGCTTTTCACCAGTCAAATGTATGCTGTGATGCAACAGACAATTATTACTGAGCAGAGTTTGCGCAGATTGCCTATTACTACATGGAGGATAACTGACCTATGACATGTATCTCTGTTTTGCTGTTTTTGCTTGATATATTATGTGTTGCCTGCTACTTGTTGCAACAGACTAAGCAGCAGCAATGCCCAGATCTTGTGCTTTAAAAAAAGATTCAGCATCGATAGCCCAAATTCTGCCAGAGTATGCAAATTTGCACATACTTATTTTTCCTGTTTATACTGCTAGTGCTTGAAATGGGCAAAGATGGTGATGCCCTACCCTCAAGCATTCAGTTTTTTCTTCTTCTTTGTCTCCCACCTCCACCAGAATTTGGAAGTTTATAAAGCATCACCCACATACTTTCAAGTTATTTTTGCAGCAGCAAAGTTTTGTAACTTGTTTAAAAACAAAAGTAAGAAAGAGCGGAGAATGTAAGGATGCTGAATGCTTCCAAGTGAACACACAGAATCATGGTATACACAGTCCTAGCTGTGACAAAATGATGCCATTGGATGATTGCTGTGGAGAGTAGTAACCTAGACAGAGAATAGAGAAAGGAGATGGAGGTGTTAAAGAGTACTAAGAGTCTGATGGGGACACTCTTTGTTCTTTGCTGCAGTCACCAAATTCTTATATCCCAGTCAACCTTGTGTACTCTTCCCTTTCTTGCCAATTAAAGCTGCTGACCTCTAGTGCAGAGGGGCCATGCTGGAGCACCAGGCTGGATCTGTTCTCACTACCAGGAGCCTGGGCTCTACCAGTTCAGACAGCACATGGGGCCTCATATGACTGAATGTTTTAAAAAAATCCCTGCATCTATTTTTGTATATCTCACCTTTTTTGCATGATGTAGAGAAGACTTGAGGCATTGTAAAAAGACAACTCTCCTACCCGGGCACTGATAAGATCCAGACTATCTTAATTTCAGCAAGGCTGCGGTATCATGTGGCTTCAGACCATCCCCAGGGCTACTGGAGAGAAGGATTTTGACCCTGGGGGATCATGTTCTTGATATGACATTTTTGTTTGCACAGAATATTTTCTTTGTATGTTCAAGCATTCAGCCTTATGAGCCCCCCACACACACACACACGCTGAAGTGGTACAGTTCAGCCACAGGTTTACCACTGAAGAGAGAACTAGAATTGCTTGTACCAAATGTTGGAGCTATGCAGGATTAATTGCTGCAACTGTGCTTGATATAATTGTATCCCAGAGGCTGGAAGCTGTGAACGTTCACATCCTTTGGGTAGTGATTGATGTATACATAGAAGGATATAAAAGTAGACAATTGCATAAAATGAGCTGTACCCAGTTTTTTCGGGGGGGGGGGGAGCAGGCACCATTCCACAGACAAAAACGACAGGCTGGGCAGCTTCTCTAGGTAGGAGCCAATGTCATCTAGTGGGTAGAATGTTGAACTAGGATCTGAAAGATTTGGGTTCAAATGTCTTCACTTCCATGAAACTTATT
Source organism: Gekko japonicus (assembly GCF_001447785.1). NCBI lineage: Eukaryota > Metazoa > Chordata > Lepidosauria > Squamata > Gekkonidae > Gekko > Gekko japonicus. The sequence continues at coordinate 1,012,324 of NW_015160208.1, forward strand.
AAGTTTATATACTACCTGGTGAGTATAATATGGGAAAGAAAGAATATATGCTTATCTGACCTCTTTGTGAGAAGTGTGGGGTAAAAAACATACTAGATAGTGTAAATAGTGGGAACTGAATATTAAGAAAGATATTTTCCTTTTTTGAACAAACCAGAAAAATGGAATGTTAACAATCATGATTGTCTCATTCATTTCATTGTTATCTGCTCAGGAGAACTTCCCCATGGACTGTGTCCGAAGGGATGCTCAGTCACTTGCACAGTCCTGTTTTTTCTTTCTCAAAAGGCTCTGTCGTTCTTACTTCATTGTGACCTACTTCACATGCCACAGTTATAATGGGTACATTCTGTATAGTTGTATCTGTGCCTGCTAAAATCATAATATTTTCCGATTTTTAACATTATACACCACAGAAACATATGTGACTCCTTGCAGAGAACTCTGGCAGTGCATACAAAGTTTAAAAATGACATCTATACGTTTCAGACATTATAGTTATACCAGGAAAAAAAATTTGACCTGGGGAGATCTTTGCATTTACCCGTTACATGGACCCCCGTCCTCAAGTAGTCAAGTGTGATAGCAACTTGCCCATGGCTGAACAGTGAACTTTATTACTAAAGTGGGATTTGAACCTGGATCTTTCTCATGTGCTGTGTCACACTGGCCTTAGGGAAATGTATTTTGGTTTATTTTTCAGCAAGCCAGTTGCATTTCTGATCACTCCAAGTGAAGGAGGTAAATATCTGCCACAGCTCCACCCCAGTAGGAAGAGCCAAGAGACATATACAACTACAGCATTTTTGTATGTGTAAAATAGAACATCTGTATTGTATGCATGTAACCTTTGCCCAGATAGCAGTGTTCCATATGAGCCAGCTAAGCATCTTGCTGCTGGCTTCAGTCCTGCATCCATGATTAAATCTGGGAAAAGCTGAAGAGAGACCCCAGCCAAAGGCTTAATGTTCTGCATTTGCTCCCCTGCCCCACCGTTGCTACATGAGCTTGCACAATGCTCCCTCTGCCTTTTCTCCCCACAATTTCTCACCTCTTCCCCACTATATGTTACCCTGTGATTCCCCCTGAACAGAATTACTCATCCAGGGAACATTGTGTTTGTGAGGGAGGAACCTGCTCTAGGGATTGCTGGACTGGCCAGGACTGGAGTTGTTTTCTGGCTGCCTGAATATGGGAAACCATGGATATACTGGAGAAGCCAGGACATCAGTAGGGTGGAGGCTACCATAGAGGTACATTGTTCATGTTAGTGAGTGATGCCAGACTTCGCAATGCACTGGTGGTAGAATTCGTACCTATTGCTTAAAGAAAAACTGGCAGTCCTCTGTTTGCTGCTGGTGGGAAGACAGATTCTGGGGACTCATTAAAACATTGATTTCTTCATTGGAAAAAGTGTGTCTGAGTGCACATACACATCTGGATATTGTGCCATACAATTCTCCTTGGTTGCAGGTTTTGTTACCCAGATGGCTCTGGAACAGAGCTGAGTTCTTGGGAAGGACCATGATAGAACGTCTGTCTTAAATGCAGAAAGTCCCAGGTTCAATCCCTTGCATCTTGAGATAAAACTGGGGAAAGCCCTGCAAGACCTGGGGGTGCCAGGACATCTGATCAAGTTGATACAATCATTATACACGAACCAGGAAGCCACTGTGTGAACACCATATGGAGATACTGATTGGTTCAGGGTAGAAAAAGGAATACAAAAAGGTTACTTTCTTTCACCTTTTCTATTCAACCTGTATGCTGAAACAATCTTGAGGAAGTTAGAGCTGGAAGAGTAAAAATTAAAATAACAGTTGACAATGCAGAGATCGAATGTGTGGAAGAATTCATTTTCTTAGGATCACAGATCAACCAAAATGGTGAATGCAGTCTAGAAATAAAATATCGAATCACACTGGGTCGCACAGCAATGATGAGCATGAATCGAATATGGAAGTGCAAGGACATCAGCCTAGCAACCAAATGCAGATTAGTCTGTGCTATTGTGTTCCCCATAGCAACCTGCGAAGTTGGACCATGAAGAAGCAAGACAGGAGGAAAATCGACTAATTTGAGCTGTGGTGCTGGAGAAGGCTCCTGCGCATTCCTTGGACAGCAAAGGTGACAAACAAGCAAGTACTGGAGTGCATAAAACCAGACATGTCATTGGAAAGAAATATCGTAAAACTGCGACTGACTTACTTCAGCCATGTCATGTGGAAGAACTCAATAGAAAAAGCAATTATGCTTGGATTGGTCAGTGGCAAAAGGAAACCGGGCCACCAAAGAACACGGTGGCTAGACACCATGAAAGTCGACACCAGCCTGAGCATGGAACAACTCAAAGAAACAGCACAAGATCAGAAAACGTGGAGAGAGCTGGCCCATAGAATCGCCAAGAGTCAGACACGCCTGAATGGCTAACAACAAAAATGGGATGATGCGAAAAACCTTTGCCCAGACCATGAAGAACTGTTGTCAGTCAGAGTAGGCAATACTGACCTCGATAAATAGTCTGACTCAGGATAAGGCAGCTTCTGGTGTTCTTACCAGTTGTGATGAAAGATAATTTGTTTGGGAGCAGATATTTTTTAGGGAATCCCTCCCCCATAACTGAGTAACAAGCAGGAATTCAATAGTTAGCTTCATTGCCTCTTTCTGGTGGGAAATGTTTGTTCACCGGTTGAATATATGCTTGTTTGATAGCTGCCCAAGACACAGGAGCCCTGCTAAAGGGAAAAGGTGGCAATGCTAGCTCTCATCCTACTTTTCCAGAAGAGCTGTTGAGAAAGAGAATTCTCTGTAAATTCTGGGTGTCTGTGTCCGTATTAATGTAGAATCTTGTACTGGGCGTCCTAAGGTGCACAGATAGAGGGTTGAGTCTGCTGAAACTGCAGAAACCAAGAGAGCTGCCAGCTGAGGATCTCAATGGGAAAGGTGGGAGAAAGGAGTGTGTAACACACTGTCCTTTTCACAAAATGTTGGGTGATAGTGAGCAGTGTTCCCTCTAAGCTGAGTTAGTGTGAGCTAGCTCACAGTTTTTTAGCCTCCAGCTCACACATTTTTGTCTTAGCTCAGGAAGGATGGCTCCGGAGCAAACTAATTTATGCAGTAGCCAAATCACTTGCTCACAACTTTAATGCCAGTAGCTCACAACGTAGAATTTTTGCACACAAGACTCCACAGCTTAGAGGGAACATTGATAGTGAGATATTGAAAAAATGGTATTTAGCAGAGATAAGATAGTCCAGCAGTCCCGGAATAAAATAATTCAGACTCAAGAGTCCATGTGTGATTAAAATATAAAGGTTTTACTAAATTTATTCTAGCATGGGAAGGGTAACTGGGATGAAAATAACAGTAGAGCAAAATCTGCTACATCCTTACTCTACAAAGACAAAACTAGAAGAGAGAGATTATGGCTACTCTTCTTCTTCAGAACACCAAAACAAAGACGGGAAGAGAGCCCTAAAATGCTAATACACCTTGACACTTTAGTCCCAATCAAATTCCTAGATCAGGGAGAAAATTTCCGGGTAGTCTACAGCTAAAGAACATTGGTTACATGAAAAACATGTGACTTCCTGTGAGTAACATAAACAAACATTTAACCCCAGATATACTGAGTGTTTTCAACTTGTAATACCCAATACAAAACTACTGTTTGTTGCTCTCCTTCTCACTCCTGCAGATATCCTGTGCAGTCCCAGCATTGGTGTCCTTTTCTTATTTGCCCACTCAAAAAATTATATAAAAATCCTTTGAAATCATGAAATTGGGAAATGGAATGGGTTAGCAAATGAGTGTATTTAATTTGAGTTTTATTGAGATCACAGAATTAAAGAGTTAGTACTACAAATTTTTAATTGGGTTGCACTTGTGAGCAGGAGACAAAGCAGAGGAGAGAAAAGCAGACAGGTAAAAATAAATCACAGTGATGTTAAATTAGAGCCCTCCTCATACCCCTGTCCCGATTTGCTAAAAGACTGGAGAACCCTGCTTATTATGGAAGGAGTGGCTGGGATGGGGTCAGCACGCCATGGCTTAAGGCTGCCTTCACCTCCTTTGATGTGGATTTTGAAATGTACACATTGTAGTTCTGCCCCAACTTGTGTACGGTCTGAAAAGACCCAGTGAGAGCTTATATCCGATTACAGTTAATTACCTGTAATTCAGGCCAGTTTGAGGCTATTTTTCTCCTATGTTTGCCACTGCTGTCTATTAAGGCTGGGCGTTGATTATGGGCCTCACTCAAACACCCTCTCTGATGAGATTCATAGGCTGGGGAGGTGGGGAATGGGAATTTCAGGGCAGAGGAAATCCCCAAGCGGGAGAAGAAAAGTAGATATAATTGGACAGTGCCATGTAGATAGTGTTCAGGTGTTGCCTCATGCCACCACGTGTATACACAAACAGAGGCCCTAGTGGGAACTGCCTGAATTGGAAGGGCAGGATGGTGCCCAGGGAATCTTTATGGCTTGTTTGTTTTGGAAGGGAGAGGTCTTTTTGCTGCATGCCCTTGAACTTAAACACAGGGGCTGGCAGCATAACGGAGACCCGGGCACAGCATAGCTGGCTGTGCCTCTATGTGGAGAGCTTGGGCCTGCCAGTGTTGAGCTGTGCCAGAGGAACATAAATATAAATTGTTAGATGTGTTGCTAACAAGTCTTGCTTGCCAACAAAGTAGGCTTGCAGCTCATGGGGTGTGCCTCATTTTGCACTGCTGTACTCTTGTGTTCTGAGGAAGAAGCTCCTATTTTTCCAGTGAAAAGTCAGCTGATGGATATTTGGCTTGGTTATGACCTATGATGAATTTCATTCATCAGAACAGGAGGACGTACAGGCAGAATAAGGTGTGGGTTTGGTGATAAGAGTGGGTTTGGTGTTAAGAGTTGATATGTATGCACTAAGGTGCTAGTTGGGAGTGAAGACTATTTTTAATATATTGTCACAAGTACATAGTGAATGCAGAATTTCCCCAGATCCTTCTTGTTACTCTGGCCTCGTCCATTCTCAGAATTTTTCCAAATCAAAATTCTGCCCCTGGAGCCAGGTTACTGGCTTCTTTCCGCCCACTGGCATTGGCTGCTCTAGCCAGTCCCTGACTCATGTTTTGGTATGTCTTAGGGCTAATGGGCTTGTTGGGAGAGAGGAAGCAGTGTCTGAGGGGCTAAGTTTTGACCATGCCGCTTACTCATTAAGGTTCCTTTGGGTCAGGTTCCCTCTGATTGTTCTGCTTCTCAAAAAGATGGCGAAGAAATACTTTCCTCTGTACAAAAGCTGAATAACTCTTATCTTGGTGCATTAGTTGGGGAAGTAACCTCAAACCAGGTACTTGAAGGGACTGGTCAATTTCTGAATTTCCCACTTTGTAACAAAGGAGCTAGCTGAAGCTCAAATACTTTGGCCACCAAATGTGAAGGGAGCACTCACTGGAGAAGACCCTGATGCTGGGAAAGACTGAAGGAAAAAGAAGAAGGGGATGGCAAAGGATGAGATGGTTACTGTTATCGATGTAATGAACATGAAATTAAGCAAACTCCAGAGCACAACGGAAGACAGGAGGGCCCGGCGTGATGTGGTCCATGGGGTCACAAAGAGTCGGACTGGGCTGTGTGACTAAACAACAGCAACAGCAAAGGAGCTAATGCAAGAAATGTATGTCTTCCTGCTTCACAATGCAATAATGTCTAAATACAAATACAAGGGTTGGTTATGTGTGTCCTTCTGGCTTTACGCTTCTGGTATGTGGCTATGTTTGGTACTTGGCATTACATTTCTGTTATTTTTCACTGTGACTGAAGTCTCCCTATCCTCCTTTATCACCTTTACCTTTACACATTTTTATGTATTTCCTTCATTTCTACTCTACCTGTCTCCCCAATGGGGACCCAGAGCAGGCCCGTAGCTAACATGGGGCCCACGGGGCCTGGCCCCCTTGTGTTTCTTCTGGGCCCCCTCCCTCCAGAGCTGCCCCCAAAGTGCTCCAACTTACCACCTGCACTGTACTTCTATTTAATTAGCTGGCGGGCCCCCCCAAGGCCCCCTCCCAAAGAATTCCCTAGCTACGGGGCTGACCCAGAGTGGCTTGCATGGCTCTGCCCTCTTCTCCCTCTGAGAGGAGGACATCCTGCTGGATGTTTCCCACCCTATCCTTGGGGAGGCAGGAACCAAACTTTCATTTCCTGTCCTCTTGGTGGGACATGCCCCTGGATTCAGTTTTGTTCCTGTCTCAATAGGGAGAGCAGCACTCTGTTAGCACTCGTGCCTGTTTAGCAGCCTTTTTCTTATTCGCAGCCTTTTCCCTCCAACTCTTCTCTCATTTTCTACTTCTCGCTTTCCTGGTCTCCTATTTCTCTCCCCTTTCTCCTTTGCCGACTTTACTGACTTTTTCTTCTACCTTTTCTTCTCCCTTCCTCCACCCCCACCCGACGCCCTGGCCGGGGCATGTCGGAGAGAGACGACTCAGACGGATTTTTCTCCAAAGATGAGTCAGGAGAGGCACTGCTGTCAGCCCAAAGAGCCTCTAAGCAAAAGCAAGGCATGGCTTCCACCCCCACTGCTGCGGTGGGCTCTGTAGCACCAAAAGATAAAGGCGCCAAAAAGCGGCCCCGCTCTCCGGCCCTGGAGCACGATATGGGCGCCATTTTGGAATTGGCGGCCAAGCGCAAATCCCCAGAGGAGGGACTGGGAGGCTGCAGGGCGGCTGTCACTGCTTCCACAAGCCATATTATGGATGCGGAAGACATCCTCGAAATTCCAAACGCCCAGGTGCCGACCAACTGTGGAGACAATTTGACTCAGCCGGGTCTACTTGTGAGTAACCCCTGAAGTAATACAATTATTTAAAGACACGGTGAGAGAAGAGCTCGCTAACCTACACAGGGCGCCCCAATTAGAAAATAGGTTTCAGGATCCTCCCCATGCATTCCCCAGCCATAGTCCTCAGGGGGAAATGGGCTCTGGTTGTTTAGAGGAAGAAAGACCACGCTGGCCAACCAAAGCCGTTAGGAAGACTCATTTTTGCCGTATGCAGACAGACCCTCAGTGGGACCTCTCACAGGCTGAGGATAGTGAGATTGGAGAGAGAGAGGAAGGAGAGTTCTTCTCAGATGAAGAAGAAGAGATGGAGGTTCCTGAACCATCCATGAGATTTTTCAAATCAGAGGACTATATGTACCTGCTTAAGAAGACCATGTCTGCCTTAGAATTGATTCCTAAACTCAAACCAAATGACCCTTCCAACACTGATTCTGCAGATGGGTCTAGACCTAGAGGGAGTAAGGACTATTTCCCAAGAACCCTGGGGTTTGAAAAAGTTTTTCCATTTTCCGAATTTTTAGAGAAACAGCTGGCTAAGGAGTGGGCCATGGCTAATAAGAGTTGCCCTCCTAATATTAAGAAACTGTATGCTTTGCCTAACTTCACTGATAAATTCTTGCAGGTCCCTCTAGTGGACGCTCCTATTACTGCTCTTCAGACCTCAGGCCTGCTTTCTGAAGATGCTGAAGGCATGGTAAGAGATAGTCTAGACAGGAAAGCCGAATTTGCCTTATGCAAAGCCCATGAAACTACAGCCATGGCCATCAGAGTTACTGCCACGGTCACGGTGGTAGCTAGAGCTTCTATTGCCTGGTCCAAAGAGGTGTCCCAGCTGATTGCGGATTCTAACAAGTGCCTGGCTGATGGAGCGAATAGACTCCTTCAGGCCTCTTCCTTCTCTGCAGATGCCACCCTCGATGCCATGATTTTCTCTTCTAGGGCCCTGGCTTCCACAGTAGCAGCCAGGAGAACCCTATGGCTACGGGCCTGGCAAGCTGACCTACACACCAAAGGGATTGTGACAGCGTATCCATTCCAAGGTGACCGCCTTTTTTTGACTCTTTGGACAAAATACTTATAGAAACAAAGGACAAAAAAACCCCGATGCCACGTTCCCTGGGCAGGAGCGACAGGAGGGGCCCTGGTAATTTTTCCTTTCGAGGCTCCAGATCATCTTTCAGATTCAACCGTGATGGCAGACGTCCCTTTTGGGGAACTTCCAGACAGAACTTCAGACGCGGCTCCTTCCAAAACAGGTCAAACAGTTTCTTCTCTTCCAGAGATGACAAGTCGGGGAGAGGCAACAAAACCCCCAGTGCGTGACTACGCAGCGGCTCCGGTAGGGGGACAGCTGCTACTATTCCATCGCAAGTGGGTCGAGTCCCATGCAGATGCCTGGTTTTAGGAGGTCACAAGAAAGGGATATTCCATTGAATTCCTGTGCAGACCTCCAGATCGCTTTGTGCTCTCACCAACTTTAAAAAATCCAATCAAGCTACAAAGAACTCTGAATGCAGTACAGCATCTATCCAGCATTCTCGCCATCGAACCTGTTTCCCTCCCCCAAAGGGGACAGGGTGTGTATTCCATCTTCTT
>NW_015160208.1:1020994-1024917 GCF_001447785.1 Gekko japonicus
AGTGCCACTCATCTCAACACACCAATGCAAGGTCTCTGGTCCCCGCAGGAGAGCAAGCTGCCAATAAATGTCTTGGAACTGCGGGCCGTCAGGCTAGCTCTGACTTGTTTCCATTGCCAGGTTTTGGGCAGTCATGTCTTGATCAGAATGGACAATATCGTGACCAAATCCTACATAAACCACCAAGGGAGATCCAAATCTGCCCGCCTTTGTCAGGAGGCATTAAAACTCTTTCGGTGGTCAGAGGTCAATGTTGCCTCCATCAAGGCAGAACACATCAAGGGAACCCTGAATACTCAAGCCGACTGGCTCAGCCGTTGCCAACTACAGGAATCGGAGTGGTCCCTGAAATGGGAACTGTTCCAGCTGATGTGGACCTGTTCGCCTCTCCCCTCAATTTCCAGGTGACGAGGTACTTCAGCAGGTTTTACCATCGCGAAGTGGAGGCGACAGATGCCTTGCCTTGATAGCTCCTTATTGGCCATGAAGGCCGTGGTTCTCGGAAATACAGTGCCTATCGATTCAACCTGCCCTCTACCTTCCAGTAACTTCCGACATGCTGTCTCAGGGAACAGTATGGCATCCAGATCTGGGCTGGCTTTGTCTGACTGCCTGGCGCTTGAGTGGGAAGGATTTCTCAACCTCGGCTACTCAGAGAAGGTGACCAACACGATACTGGCGGCTCGAAGACAGTCCACGTGCAGAATTTATAATACCACCTGGAAGGCCTTTGTGCGATGGGACAAAAGGAAGTCGATAGACCCATTGAAACCACGCTTCAGGAATCTACTCGCCTTCCTCCAGGACGGTCATGATTCTGGTCTCCGAGCTTCTACTCTTCAAAGACAGGTTGCGGCCTTGTCTACAGTTCTTCCACACTTCAAAGGTTGGTCTCTCTCCAGGCATCCACACACTAAGCGTTTTTTAAAAGGGGCATCCTCTAAGGACCTGCCTGTCTCACACAGATTTCCTACCTGGAGACTTAACCTGGTCCTTGATGCGCTAACCAAGCCGCCCTTCGAACCAATCAAGGGCATTCCCCTCAAGTGGCTCTGTATGAAAACCCTGTTCTTAGTAGTGGTGACCTCTGCTCGTAGAGTCTCGGAGTTGGGAGCTCTTTCGGCTAACCCATGCCTTTGTGTGTTCCACAAGGACAAAGTCATCTTGGTTCCTGATCCTACCTTTCGACCTAAGGTCAATTCCAAGTTCCACCGATCTCAGGAGATATGTCTTCCCTCGTTCTGTCCAAATCCTTCCCATTCACAGGAACGCATCTGGTATTCCTTAGATGTTTGCCGAGCTCTGAAGGCGTTCCTTCATCGTACCAGCAACTTTCAAAAATCAGAGTCCTTGTTCATTTCAGTATCTCCACCCAACATGGGGTGCAAGGTGTCTAGTTCTTCCATCAGTTCTGTACTTAAGCTATGCATTGCTGAAGCCTACTGAGCAAAAATGCTGGTTCCTCCGACGGGTATCACCGCTCACTCGATTCGTAGTGTGGCCACCAGCACGGCCTTCTCGACCAGAGCTTCGGTGGAGGAAATCTGCAAGGCTGCCACATGGTCCTCGCTTTCAACCTTCATTAAACACTACAGGATCAATGTCTTTGATTCAGCGGATGCTGCTTTCGGCCAGAGAATTTTGCAACAGGTCATGACAGAGTAGATGATGACCCACCCAAAGATTACAGACACTGCTCTAGGAGGTCCCAGCAGGGTGTCCTCCTCTCAGAGGGAGAACGGGCCATTGGTACTTACCGTGAAGGGTCCTTCTCCTCTGAGATGAAGGAGGTCATCTTGGGCCCTCCCATCTCATCGTCATCTCTGTCTGTCAGTGCTAACCTTATCTTTCAGTGCTAACCTCAGCTTTCCTGTTCTCTTGATAGTTTTTCAAGTTTGTATTATTATGTTGGTTGAATTTTCCAATTATTTAGCTACTTTGCTGCTTCTCGGAGTTCCTAACTGAATCCAGGGGCGTGTTCCACCAAGAGGACAGGAAATGAAAGTTTGGTTCCTGCCTCCCTAAGGATAGGGTGGGAAACACCCAGCAGGATGTCCTCCTTCATCTCAGAGAAGAAGGACCTTTCACGGTAAGTACCAATGGCCTGTTCCATGTTATCCTTTCAATAACGTTGTGAGGGAAGTTAGGCTGAGAGCAAGCTTCCATGGCTGAGTGGGGATTCAAATTTGGGTCTCCCAGATCCTAGTCTAACCATTACAGTACAGATATGATTATGATTGACTGCTTTTGGTTTTGTATTCAAGGACATGCAGGTGGGTGAGTTTGGTCCGTTATGGATAATATGCTGTAGAAAAGATACATGTATGCATCACTTCTTTGATATATGAAATGTATGCTGAATTGTTTATTAGGGGCTTAGTGTGAGTCAGGGGTGTGACTCCACAACCTATTTTCAATTATGGCCAGTGTGATCTAGTGGTTAGAGTATCAGACTAGGATCTGGGAGACCCAGGTTCAAATCCTCAGTCTGCCATGGACACTTGCAGGGTGACCTTGGGCCAATCACACACTCTCAGCCAAGCCACTTTGGATCCTCACTGGGGAGAAAGGCAAGGTATAAACAAAGTAAATAAAAATAATAATACCAGGGTTAAGCACTGAAAAGTGAAATAGTGCACTTCAATATATATAGCATGCCTTTCGCCTTTTACCTGGTATTAAATGGAAAGAATCCATATCACTTAGATGATATAATGCCAAAGCAGGCTTCAGTTCCAGTACCTCTCAAGTTTATATAAACATGAAAAGTATTTTTTCCTCTCTACTTGGTCCTCAAGATCTAGTTTGAATCAACTGTAGTAGTTCTGGTCAGGGAGTAAGTCTGTAACTGGCAAGACTCTTTCTTTTAGGCCAGAATAGCTCCGGTTCAGTCTCCAGGTGTGGGCTAAGATGTTGGCCATTGTATTTGCAGTTGAATCTAGAGCTTAATTTTGAGCCAGGTTCTAGTTGCCACACCTCTTCCCAGCAGTGTTGCTTTCAGCAGGCCTCTCCCACAGAACTTGGCATCCTTCTCTAGCCACTGAACCCTGACTGGGATCTGCACAGCTGTTTGCCTGAGCATTTCCCACACAGCCCCCAGAGGCTGGGGCTGGGTGGGGCCTCCCCCACATGGCTGTTTTGTGGAAGTCAAGCTCAGCCTCTGACCTGTGTCCTGGGCTCATCTGCAACTTTCCAACCACTGAATAGCCTGCTCCCTTTTCAGGATGTGAGCATGAATCTGAATCTGAGTGGGAGAATCCTACGTGGCTGTGAGCCACAGCTGTACTTTTTCCAGTTAAACATGCATGACCCCAGACACACTCAGTATGTCAGTCTTGAGCTTCCTCATTTCTGTCAGTATCTCTCTGCCCTCATCTTCAGCTCAGTGAAACACCCTATTCTGCTCATATATCCCAATCCCAACACATGAACTTCCATGCTACCTCTGGCTCACTTCTAGAATTCTCCCATCTCCCAAGGGCAATCTGCTTTCTAAACCTTATATATCTTTCTCAGAGTCACTCAGTCCCAACCTGTAGATCTTCTGCCTGTAACTTCTCAACCCAGCTGAAGCCATTTCTACAGTTTTGTTGGGATTCTTATTAAGTAAGTCAGCAGAGTAAGTAGTAAGAGACTGAGTCCATGGTGTGTTTAAAATATAAGAGTTTACTATAAACTTAACATGGGAAAAGGTACACAGGATATAAAATAACAAAGAGCTAAAATGCCTACATCCTTACAGTTACAGGTTAAACGCAGGAAGAATGGAGTCTCCTTCTGCAGTCAGAACAAAAACAGGAAGGAGAAGCCAATATGCTAAATACTTGACACATTGGTTTCCAATCAGACTAGCAAGTTATCTCCAAAGTTCCCGGGCATTCTATTATCTAAACAGATTGGTTACAAACAAACATGTGACTTCC
>NW_015160208.1:1025623-1027383 GCF_001447785.1 Gekko japonicus
TTTGTATTCCAAGGTAGTACTTTATGGGTCCTAATTGTTTCACTTCAACTTCTTTGTTCAGTTCATCTGCTATTTCTTGTACATCTCCTTGGTCTTGACAACAAATAACCAAGTCGTCAACATAAATGAGTATGTATTGATATTGTCCATTTTTAAGTCTTGAGAACAAGCAAGGGTCTGCTGTTCCTTGTTGAAAGTTCTGTTTTTGTAACAGCTTAGTCAGTTTGCCATTCCATGCTTTCGCTGCTTGTTGTAATCCATAAACGCTTTTGCTGAGTTTGCACACTAGGCCTTCTTGTCCTTCCGTTGAAAATCTTCTGGTTGTTCCATGTAGATCTCTTCAGTCAGGTCTCCATTGAGAAAAGCAGTTTTGACATCCAAATGTTCAATATGCATGCCCCCTGATGCTGGTATGCTTAGAAGTGTCCTGAAGGATGTATAGCTTACAACAGGTGCAAAAGCATCAAAAAAAGTCAATTCCAAATTTTTGTGAGAAGCCTTTTGCAACTAGGCGTGCCTTGTACTTGTCCACCTTACCGTCAGGGTCATACTTCACTTTGTACACCCACTTACAGCTGATGGCTTTTCTTTCAGAAGGCAACTCAGTAAGAGTCCAAACTTGTTTGTCTTGTAAAGATCCAAATTCTTCTTCCATTGCTTCTCTACACTTGCTTCTTTCAGATGCAGGTAGTTGATTGACTTCCTTCCAGGTATAAGGTTCCTTCACTGGTTGTACATTTGCACAAATTCCATATCTTGGTGGTGGTACTCCTTTGTTACTTCTTGCTGATTGTCTCACAGTGGTTGGTTCCCCTTCCCTTGGCGTAGCTGGAACTCTCTGAGCTGGAACTCTCTTGTGGAGATGGACCTGCCTGTTCACAGGTGGTCTTTGCAGACTGCCAAGCGAACAAGTCGTTGAAGGAGACTTCTGTAAATTCCTGAGTAGTAGGTCGCACTGTGGACTCAGCTGGCTTAGAAGTAGGTCGCACTGTGGACTCAGCTGGCTTAGAGGTTCGTAGAATGTTGCTTTCATCAACAAGTACCACATTGCATTCCTTAACTGTGCACGTTTTAGGGTCTAGGATTCTGTAGCCTCTTCCTCCAAGAGGGTACCCCACGAGGATACCAGGCTCTGCTCTTGCGTCAAGTTTGCCCCTTCTCTCCTTTGGTACGTGGGCATAGACTTTAGATCCAAAGGCTTTTATGTGTTTAAGTCCAGGCACCCTATTATGCCATAATTCAAAAGGACTTTTATTTGTAGTTTTTGATGGAACTCTATTATGAAGGTAAACGGCTGTATTGACTGCTTCAGCCCAAATATTTTCTGAAAGTCCAGATTGCGTTAACATAGAATGCACCATTTCTTGAATGGTTCTGTTTAAGCGTTCTGCATTTCCATTTTGTTGTGGCGAATAAGGAATTGCAGTCTTATGTTCAATTCCTTCTTGTTGCATGAATCTTTGGAACTCCCCGCCGCGGTACTCTGTGCCATTATCTGTAAACAGTACCTCTGGCGCTTTCCCAAACTTGTTTTTAACAGCTGCAACATAGCATTTAAACTTTTCAAGCACTTGATCTTTGCTTTTAAGTAGGTATGTATAGACATATCTGGATTTTGCTTCCATAAAACTGACAAAATACTTGCTGCCTCCAGCAGACTCTTTTATTGGACCAACAAGATCTGAGTACACAATCTCTAGAAACTTTGTATTTTGTTCAGGAGATTTGCCCTTGTAGCTAGGAGCTGTGCCTTTTGCTTT
>NW_015160208.1:1028517-1043663 GCF_001447785.1 Gekko japonicus
TGGGAAGGGGTTGGTTGTCTGTTGTAGTAGTCCCGGGGGGGGGGAGGACCTGGGTGCTGGAACGCCCTCTCCGTCTCAATTCTGAGGCCAGTGGGCCAGTTGCCCTCTTTGGTGGCAGGATGGCAGATGGGAGGGAACCTCACGCCTCCCCTTGTCTGCCTAATTTTAATCATCAGCTATATGAATAGAGGCTCGTCCTGTCCGTTTGTTCTGTTCGGAATCTAGAACAGGGTCTCGAGCAAAGTTGCTCATGAGCTACTTGTTGGGATTCTTATTGAGGAAGTCAGCAGAGTATTAAGAGACTGAGTCCATGGTGTGTATTAAAATATAAATGTCCTGGCCCCACTGGTGGACCTCCTGATGGCACTGGTATTTCTGGCCACTGTGTGACACAGAGTGTTGGACTGGATGGGCCTTTGGCCTGATCCAACATTGGCATCTCTTTTTAAAATATAAAAGTTTACTATAAACCTAACATGGGGAAAAGGTACACAGGATATAAAATAACAAAGAGCTAATATGTCTACATCCTTACAGCTAAAAGGTAAAACGGGAAGAGCCGAATGGCATCTCCTTCTCAGTCAGAACAAAGAACGGGAATGTTCACCACAACAGTTCCAGTTCCTTCCACAGCTAATTCTCGACCATTAGCTTGTTGTAAATTAGGCTTTTTCTCTCTATCCAAATCAACAAACCATTCAACTGAGTTTGCAATATGCGCATAACTCCCCGAATCACGAAGCCATAAAGCTTTAGCATCAGATTCTCTTCCATTAACAGACAATGCATGCACATTTCCACTCTGGTTTACATCTACAGCATCTGGCTGTGTTTTATTAAGAAAGAATATAGGCCTTTTCCCAGTCTGCTTGCTGGTAGCATTTGGCCTTCTGCTGCCACGCCCCCTAGAGGCTTGTATTTCAGTGGGAGTCCGCGTGGTGCGGTCTCTTTCATCTTGCGCAGGTTGAAACCGGCATTGTTTGGCAAGATGACCAGTTTTTGCACATATAAAACATTTAACAACTTTCTTTACATTTTCTCTTTGATAAGCAGGCTTCACTCTAAGAACTGACATGCTATCAGTGAGCTGGGACATTTCTCTTCTATTCCCCTCAGCTTCCAAATAAGAAATTGCATAATCAATGGTTAATTTCTCTATTCCCTTCAAAAACGCAACCTCATGAGCATAGTCTTTTGTTAATGAGCCCAAAATTACAGCAATAACAGTATCATCAGTTGGTGGGCTTCCTATGGCCTTCAGGTCATTGAAAGTATCCATGTTGTTCAAATGTGCAGTTAGTGTGTCTCCATCTCTCATCTTTGCATTAATCAGACGTTGAGAGAGAAAGAGATTGTTAGCTCTAGTTTTTCCATTGTATTTTTCATCTAGTTGGTTTATCATTTCTTTTGCAGAATTGCATGTTAAAAGCTTTTGATTGTCACTTGCAATAACATGTCCTAGAATTAAGGATTTTGCAAATCCATCCTTTGCTTCAAATTTTTGCTTTGCTGCCTGTTGTTCAGGGCAATTTTCAGTAAGTAAATGGAGGGCGTATTCTGACTGTAATGCACATTCAATTGAAGTTTTCCACCAGGAGTAATTAGACTTAGTTAAAGGTGGAATATTGAAGACAGCATAATTCTTTGAAGAAGCCATTTTTGGTTCTGTATGTTACCAATCCTTCCGACAGAGGCAAAGCGGCAAACAGGCAGTCTGGTCAGCGCGGAGTTAAACGAACTTCCTCTGGTCCCCTCTTCCAGCAGTGCGATTCAGCCCCAGGGATCCTCTGCATAGAGCAGCAGAAATCACGAACTTTTTCTTTTTCTGTCCTGTCAGCAGCAAGGCTAGACAAGCTCTAAAAAGAGGAAAAACTTTTCTCTGCTCCCACTTATCCAGTGTGAGGTAAAAGATAGAGAAGTCGTTGCAAGGTACAAAAATATTGCCTGTGCTATTCTTAAGAGTTTCTAAGTAATCTCATACACACATGGTCAGCTCTGCGTGCAGAAAGGAACGAGCTGGGCCCATAACCTTTTGTTGGGATTCTTATTACGTAAGTCAGCAGAGTAAGTAGTAAGAGACTGAGTCCGTGGTGTGTTTAAAATATAAGAGTTTACTATAAACCTAACATGGGAAAAGGTACACAGGATATAAAATAACAAAGAGCTAAAATGCCTACATCCTTACAGTTACAGGTAAAACGCAGGAAGAATGGAGTCTCCTTCTGCAGTCAGAACAAAGGCAGGAAGGAGAAGACAGGTTTAGCCACTAATAAATCCTAATCATAATATATTCAGTATTTTATTGTGCTTTTGAATGTTCAAAGTGGTTCACATGTATATGGATGGAACTCAAGAACCTGTGCTATGTGGTGCCATCCTTCATTTGGACGTCTTGCTATTTTACTCAACATCCCTAGCTGGTAGAGGAAGTGCAAGAGGGCCACAGCTTTATTTCAAGCCTATAACAAAATGATAAACCCCTTCTTCCTTCTGGTGTTTGATTACACCAAATTTGTATTAGTGTGTACTGATGGTAGAATACTTAACACCCTTGCAGGTGAATGGCCATGTCATAGGACCAGAATAACTAGTTGCATTTACAACTGCTTCATTGCCTATAGACCTGGAAGCTAGAATATTCTATTCTTCTGCCAGAATTTTGATTCTGTAGTTAGAAAAGACAGTCTAGTGAAAGAAATAGGTCATACACATTGCCATTCAGCAGTAGCTTTGCCTGGTGTTCCCAAATTGTTAGAGAACAAGGCTTCCTCTGGGCTCTGTAGAGCAGAAGCCCCAGAGTGTATTGGACAATCAGTTCTCTTTGGCTGGGTGGGCCAGGTTGGATGGTTGACTCTAGTTTAAATAATTTGTGGGGGAAATCCAGCAAAATCCCCACAAAGTGTATGAGTCACAGATGCCAGAGACTTGAGACCATGGCTTTGTGTGTGTCTCTGTGTGTTACGTTCCAGTTCTGCTTTTAGAGCAACAAAGGAGATGCACCTTGAACAAGGAGACCTACAGAAAGCGGGAGATGTAATGTTTATGAAGTAATGTTACCTAACGAGATGAATTGGAAGAGGGAATTTACAATGAGGGAAAGAAAGGGAAATAAAGGGAAATCGCACTGTGGGAAGCCAAGCAAGGGGGGAGGGAAGGAGGAAAATTAGAAAATGGATATATTTGAAATGTTGTGGATCAAAATTTTGATAAAGTTGTTATATCCTTTTAATAAAAAGTTTAATAATAATAATAAAAAAGAAAGAAAGCGGGAGATGTGTGCTGGCTGACTCACAGAAGGGTTGGCAGCCGGAGGCCTAGGCTGATGGGTTTGGAGCACTAGAAGGTACCTTGGTGATGATGCCCGGCAGCAGCAGGGCAAGTGTGAATAGCTGCTGTTAAAGCAACAGTGATAATCAAAGCAAACTGCTTGTAAAAGCCAGGGCCAGCTCCGTGGAGAATGTGTGTGTGTGTGTGTCATGTACTCTCTGAAGTGATGCTTCTTGGATTGATATAGTTAATTAGATAATATGGAGCCAACCTGGGCCTAATCTCCACCTCATCTCATTCACAAATGACCTTGCCACAGTGGTGGTATCCATTCCCTTTTTGGCAGAAAACTCAATACAGCTGACATATTTGAAGTTTTCAGAATAAAGTATACTGAAGCAATGATGTCTGAAATTAAAGACACCTATTTCTTTTTTGGTATGTTCAGGTGGGATAGGGGAATAGTATTGACAGAAAAGGGTACTGCCTCTAAAATAAGGGATGTCTGTCAACCCTGGATCTCAACAGTTTGTGACCATTTAGATAACTTTATTTGAGCCTTGATTCAAATTAGAATCAATGGCATGCAATGCAGAAGCTATGCTGTTTTGGGAGGAAGGTACTGGAGCTCAAGTAATTCTAACATTATTTTTGTACACACAAACCCTAGAAGCCTCCCAGATATCTTGTGATCTCCTCTTTCACTAATCACCACATTTTTCTCACACGAGAAATATGACAGCAGAAGGGCTTTGGGTAGCCTATGAAGCATTAGCTTGAAGGCCACATGGCCTTTAATAGAAAGGGGGTTTGTAGACTTCCGCCATGAAACAATGATAAGCCAGGAGCTGCTGTTGAGATTTGGGCTTGGTGACACCTGGAAAGGTTTAACTGAGAGGCAATGATGGGATATGAAATTCAGAGCTGGAAATAATAGCCACCTTCGGAGGTAAATGTTGAAGAGTGCTAATTTAACCATGGAGGGGAAGGAACCCAAGATAGGTACCATTTACAGGTCCAACTGTGGAGTGTCAGTGAAGCAAGGGACAAGTTGCTCTAGTCCTAGCTTGGCATCCTTAGCAGTACCCAGGCTGCGGTCACACGGAACATTAGCCACGCTAGAGAGACGGAAGTCAGGCGGAGTTTCCAGGCGCGATCTCACCGGCACATCTGGGAAGCGTAGCGCTTCCGTGGCTCAACCGAGGCTTCCCACCGAAACCGCGCTGCAAAAAACTAGTACCTCGGAGGTACTAGTTTCCGGAAACTGCGGGGCAAGGGCGGGTGTCTGATCGCGTTTCCGGTGGCATCCGGCGCCCGCCCATGTCCCCTTGCAAACAAGGTTTCCCCCCCCCCCCAAGTCTCCGTGGATGCGCACAAGCACCCAACGGAGCATGCACATTTTTTGTGTACACGACAAAAAACCCCACCTGTTTGCCGCACCGCGCGCTTCTTTGTTGCGCGCAGGATCGTCCTGTGATCAGCACCTCTCCCTTCCCACGGAACCTCCACGGGACCTCCACGGAACCTCCAGGGGAGGTCTGATCCCTTAACCGCGCATTAGTTTGCCCCGGGGCAAACAGCCACGCTTCCCCCCCCCCCGCAGTTTCCTGCCCGTGTGACCGGAGCCCCAGTTTAGGTTCACTAATCCACACAGGAGATCCCAAAGTGTGGTTAGCACATGATGTATCCATTACAAACGTGTCCAATAAACATTCTTGAGCCCTGCAGACAGGGCTTTTCCATACACTGTACATATCTTAGGGGACGTTCCCTCCCTTTCTTAGGGCCAAACTAGACATGCTTGTTTTTAAAGAGTGTTGTGTCTATGCACATGGCACAGCAAAAATGGGGGAATAATCCCCCCCCCCCCGCTGTTTTGGTGCTGAAAATGGCTTGAGGGGGGGAGGAGCTCTTCCTTCCTTCGCAATGCAGTTCTGAGCCCAAATAGGTCTTCCTTTATTTTTAAAAAGACATTTGCTGCAGCTGCTGGGTGGCTGTGGGGAACCCAGACCCAGTTTTTAAAACCAAGCACATCTAGTTTGGCCCTTAGTCTTGCCATGGAGCAGTGCTGACTGACTGGAGCACCTTCAGCTTTCGGAAAGTAACTGTTGCTCCCTTGCTTGGATGATACTGGCATGTCTCAGTTTCTAGCCAGCAGCTTTCTAGCTAGCAGCTATTGGCACCCTAATCCCACTGGGCTGCTGCTCACAGCCTCTCCAATGGGCTAATGCTCGTACTTCTGTTGGCTGCACAACTTTCTTTCTCATATGCTTATTCCTCAGCCCTAAAGGGAAGAATCTACATGATCTTTGCAACAATTTGTGGTTAGTAAAATTTTGCCTGCCATTGGGCAGAAACAACAACACCGTTCTGTGAACTTATTTCCATATGGGAATGAAAATTGGGGTGCGGGAGAGATTTTTCTCCATCCTCCAGAAAGTTACAGTACTTTTTATCTGCTGGCAAGTTGAAAGTTTGTTCTTCAGGGCATAAGGAAAATCTTTTAGGCAAAGTTTGAACTTCCCCTCTCACAAATCAGAAGAGTACTGCATCCACTGTCATTAACTATTTTTGGCAGCACCCCAACCCCGCACTGCACAGCATGAGGGCTACGTAGCACTGTCTTCTTCTGAAGAAGAAAGTTACAGATAAGGAGATCCCCTGTCACAAGGAGCATGAGCAGAGAGCCAGTGTGGTGTAGCTCTGGAGCATGTCAAGAGAAGGAGAAGCACTGGATTCTTCATCACCAAATCACTTCATGTGAGGAGGAGTTCTAGACAGCCTTGAGCCCCTGCATCTCTTAGTTTATAAACTGAGCAGTGTACATCAGGGTAGTGGAAAGAAGGCACACATCAGCTTCATGCAGTTCTTTCAATGACGCTTATTGACCAAAGGGTACTCCTGCCTTCATGACAGCGACTCTAGGAGGGAATATTTCCCCTCTTTTCCTCATTGCAGTTTATGGTAATTCCTGCCCAGTATTAAAAGGGGAAAGGTTTTTTTCCCCCAAGGTGGAAATTCCCTTGTCCTGTCACTTAATGAACAACCAGGAAAACAGCACAGCCTAATTTTTCCACAGACAGTGCTGGATGGCATTTCTCCCAGTCCTAACAGTTTGCTTGCTAAGATTTTGGGATTCTGTCTACTTCTTCACAAATTTTATTAGAATTCAAATTATTAATTTTGGGGGTTTCCAGTGGCTGGGGAAGAGTTGAAACCCCCCTACTGAGGGGAACCCAGCAAGCTTTGGTTTACTGGCAGCCACAAGAGAGTTTGAAGCAATGGAAAAACATGGGAAATAGTTGCACTCTCAGCCTTTCTTGGGTTGTTAAATGAATGTTCCCTCCCTCCCAAACATCCTTCCATCTCTCCCGTTCACATATTGAAATGAAACAGTCACGTAAAGCAAACTGAATTTCAAGAATTTAGTTGGACAGGACCTTAGAGCTCTATTTGATAAATCAAACTTTAAGGATAAAGTATGTGCACAACTTCATCAGTTGGCTCACACTGCAGTTGTTAAAGTACTGAATTCCAAAAAACGATTTGATCATTAAAAACCAGATCTGTGCAGTGGGGTGAGCAAAAATTGGGGGATGACTGAGGTTCCAGTAGAAGCTTGGCAGGTCCCCTTTAAAATGACAATGAGTGAATTCATAATTTCAAGCAGGCCTTATAAGCAAAGTAAATCCTATCTAGACCTTGAAAGCTCATGAGAAGATTGCCAGCTTCTCTACATGGTGCTACTAGTAAGGTTGCCAACTAACCAGCAAAAAAATTCACCTGGTTCTTGGCCTTTAGCAATAACTTGATCTGGAGAAATAGCAGATAAAGATTTTTACTGCATCTAGATGAATATTGTCAACTCCTGATGTCTGCAGAGCAAGCTGTAGTTAAAGGCACAGGAACTAATAAAGAAGTTAGTTACTCTATGTGCTGTAGTTCTGCCAGAGCCTTCTAGACCTCAAAAGAGCTCTTGCACTTTTGAAAAGTCAATTTCATCAGATGTGGTTATAATTTTGAATTGCAGCAAACTCTGAGATGCAGGTTGTTTGAATGATTTATGCATTTATTTAAAACATTCTGCTTTTTCCTATGTAAAAAGGTAACTTGAAATTAAAAATAACACAGTCAGTTTCATAATGCCCGTGCCACTATGAAGAAGATCCCTGAACACAGCAAGAAATGAATTAATGCTTTGAATGGAAGGTATCACTAACAGGGACTGCTGTGATGACCTAAGTCCCCAGATTGAGAATGGGGAAAGCTGAGGCTGAGCCTGTTCCCAAGGACAATCAATGAATCTACAGCACAAATACGTATTCAGAATACATCACTCAAGAAAGTGAGCCAATATTCTATGTGTCAAGGTTCCCCATTCTCAGTATGGGGCCTTAGATCCTCACAGCAGTTCCTATTATTGGTATCTTCCATTCAAACCATGCATTATATGGTTAAGGGATTAACCAGGAAACATAGAAAAACACACTCTCGAGAGAGGAAGTGTGCATATAGCAAACATTTTCATTTTCTAATCATGCATGCATGTGTACTCTCTCTTTCATTCTAATCCTCCTGGAGGTGGTAAATCGGATCACTCTACTTCTGATTGTATGTAGGGGTTGCCTGCTGAAATGTGAATATAAAAACCCAACTGAACCACACTCCTAATTGCAGCCTCTTCTTTTTGCTGGGCATTCATTCCAAGCAGGTAGGTGGGCAGGTTGTGGCCTGGCTTTGGGCTAACAGCAGTAGGCTTGCTTCACAGGCGGACTGGCCTGGTGGGATCATGACAGAACCGTTGCAGACATATAAACCATCTAGGCGTGTGCTATCCCCTGCATAGATGTGCATATTTTGATAGAGGGAGACTGGCAATATGTGTGTGTATGGTGATGGATTGGCTTTTGCCTTCTTTAGGCCAGCAGCAGTATCCTTAGAGAAAAAAGGATCTGGTTGAGCCCTCAGTCCCAAGTCTGTATCTAGTCCTCCAGTCTCATGCATATCTTTTTGCTTTGGTTATCTCAGCCTCCGTATACGTTCCTCTGTCTGGCCCCATTCGTTCACAACTGGGGCTGTGGGTTCTCTCCTACTCAGAGGCATATCCTGTTTTGCTTTTAAAAAAATCAATATGGTTTTTGTTTTGGCTTTTTGCTTAAACGGCTTGGGAGAAAGGAGCTGCCCAGGGCTGGCTTTCCAGTTCATGGGAGCCAGGGGCTTCGAGCAAGACGTTTGGCTGTTTGAGGAGGGGGTGGGAAGCTGGCGAGGGGCTGATCAGCTGCAGAGTCAGGGGAGCAGAGGCTGCCAGCAGTTTGTGACTCACAGGCTGGGAAATGCTGGCAAGTGTGTGAGAGCCGAGCCAGGGGGCTCTGTTCCCAGGAAGAGGCAAGCCAAGAGGCCTGCACCACAGCTTCTCAGACAGGCTTGGTCTGGAAACAGCAACTGCCCCCACGTCAGGCCCAACTGTTCCTCTCCATCCTATTTATCCCATCTCCTTGGCAGTTCAGCCTAAAAGGGCAACTGTTTTGCCTTGAGATGGCATCAGGATTTGTGTGGCCGCCTGATGCAAGGGCTGGGGGAGGTTCAGTTTCAGTAATCCCGAGGCCTGCCCATACGTTGAACAGCTGGAAGGGGAGGAGCGAGGGAGAAGGGAGCAAAAGAAAACATAGCAGCCCAGCTGTCTAGAACAGCACTGACCAGTTGAATGGGGAGTTGACAGGCGTGAGGTGTTGCGTGGGCTGAGGGTCCGGGTGCAAGTGAGTGGATGTGGAACTGTGAGGGCTCCATGACTATCAGCTGCTTGATTCTGAGCTGCGTTGCAGACAGGGCTGCTTGAGACAGCTCGATCAGTTGTCACAGAGAGGGGCTACGGAGCAGACACAGCATGATGTGGGGCTAGATGCCTGGCAGAACACCGAGGAGGATGTAGGCCCACCATGGGGGTCTCATGTGTGTTTGACATAGGGTTGCCAACACCAGGTTGGGAAATACCTAGGGCGGAGACTGGGAAGGTGGGGTTTATGCAGGGCTATTTTTGGGCAGGAACGCACAGGAACAGAGTTCCGGCTGGCTCCCAAGTTGGCCACACCCAGCAGGAACTCATTAGCATAATAGGCCACACCCAACATCAGAAACTCATTAGGATTGGCTACATTAGGGGTGTGTGGCCTAACATGCAAAGGAGTTCCTGCTACAAAAAAAGGCCCTGGGTTTTGACAACAAACAAGGTAAACAGAATAAGAAGGGAAAGGTGGGTGTGGCTGGATGACCACACTTCTAGCAACATGGGGGTGTGGCCTAATATGCTAATGAGCTGTGCTGTCAGGGGTGTGGCCCAATATGCTAATGAGTTCCTGTAAGAACCAGCACTTTGAAGGGAATCCGGTATGCTATAGGCAGCCAGTGCAGCGCCTTCAGCACTGGCTGGATGTGGTCCCGCCTAGTGAGACCCATCAACAGCCTGGCTGCCGCATTCTGCACTAGCTGCAGCTTCCGGATTTGCGACAGAGGCAGCCCCATGTAGAGAGCATTACAGTAGTCCAGCCTTGAGGTGACCATCGCATGGATCACTGTGGCCAAGTCCTCACGATCAAGGAAAGGAACCAACTGCCGCGCCAGCCGAAGATGGTAAAAGGCTGTTTTGGCAGTGGCTGCCACCTGGGACTCCATCGATAAAGAGGAGTCCAGAAGCACTCCCAAACTCCTAACCCTCGACACTGGCACCAAAGGCGCCCCATCGAAGGCCAGGAGAGGGAGCCCCGAGCCGACCCAACCTAGGCCCAGGACCAGTCTTCGCCAGGTTTAGTTTCAACCAACTCAATCTGAGCCAACCAGCCACAGCTTGCAATGCCCGATGAAGGTCATCCGGGTTGGAGTTCGACTGGCCGCCCAGCATCAGATAGAGCTGGGTGTCATCCACATATTGATGACACCCAAGCCCAAAACTCCGGGCAATCTGGGCAAGGGGGCACATATAGATGTTAAATAACATCGGGGACAGCACCGCCCCCTGAGGCACCCCGCACTCAAGAGGATGCCTCCAGGACTGCTGATCCCCTATCACCACCCTTTGTCCCCGACCTTGCAGGAACGAGGCAAACCATTGAAGTGCAAGCCCTTGAATCCCCACGTTGGCGAGGCGGTGGGCCAGCAGCTGATGGTCGACCGTATCGAACGTGGCCGACAGAGCTAACAACAGCAATGTCGCCACACCACCTCGGTCCAGATGCCTACGAAGGTCGTCAGTCAGGGCGACCAATGCCGTCTCCGTCCCATGACCCAGGCGAAAGCCAGACTGGAAGGGATCTAGGACCGAAGCATCCTCCAGAAAGCCCTGTAACTGTAACGCCACCGCCCTCTCTATACGTTTGCCCAAATAGGGCAAATTGGACATCGGCCGATAGTTGGCCAATTTGGTCGGGTCCAAAGATGGCTTTTTAAAGAGGGGGTGGACCATCGCCTCCTTGAGTGCTCCAGGGAACTGTCCCTTTGAGAGGGACGGTTGGCTTTAGGATTCTTTTGGCTTTAGGATTCTGAACCCCGAGTTTTAGAGAAGGAAGCAAGTTTGGCACTGTTAAATTAAATTATGGATTGTTCTAGGGTCATCCCTGCTGCAAAGTCAAAGGAGGCAGCTGGCTTGGATGCCAAGATTACAGGCCCCCTCCCCCAAGCTACACAAAGCCACTTGTCAGCTGGGGTGAGAACCCCTGAATTCCAGGGGACACCAGAGGATGCTATTTCTGATCTTCACTGAGCCAGCTGAGTGACATATTTATTTATTATTAACTGGAATTATATCCCACCCTCCTCGCAAGCAGGCTCAGGGTGTGTCACAACAGTTAAAATACAAACATTGTAGTAAATCCAAATACAAGTACAAATTCATACAAAGTTAAAATTCCTTAAAACAACAACAAATGGCAGAAAATTTCAATTTCCAGTATCCATGGGTGCCTTCGCTGCTGGGCATATGCTGACAAGAATAAGGACCCACTCAACAGATGCCATAGCAATCTCTAGAAAGGGCAGTTCACCCAGGCAGTATAGGCAAGGGAGGCCAAAGTATTTAGGCGTCCACCACCTCAACCGAAGGCCGGGCAGAACTGCTCCGTTTTACAGGCCCTGCGGAATTGCATTAGATCCTGCAGAGCCCTGATCTCCAGTGGGAGCATGTTCCACCAGGGTGGAGAATGCCCTAGCCCTGGTCAAGGCTAAGCAGATGTCTTTCTGGCTGGGAACTACCAGCAGATGTTGCTTGACAGAGGGCAAGGCTCTACGGGGCACATAGGGGAAGAGGTGGTCCCACAGATATGTCGATCCCAGGCCAATAAGGCTTTAAAGGCTAGTACCATAACCTTGAACCAGATCCAGTACTCAGTTGGCAGCCAGTGCAATTGGCGTAACACTGGCTGAATGCACGCCCGCACAGACGTTGCAGTCAGCAGGCATGCTGCCGCCGCATTTTACACTAGCTGTAGTTTCAGGGTCCGAATACAAAGGAAAAGAAATAAAGAAGCAACTGGCATTAAAAATTAAAATAAGAAAATAGCATTCTGCTTGTTATGCTGCTGAGTGTCCCATATTAAGTCATAAGATAAGGACCAACATTTTATTTTTCCCAAGGAAGATCAACATTTTAGTTTTCATTGGATTTTACCAATGACTAGAGACTATTATGGCAAGCCAGAAATGGCATAGTTTCTAATAGCAGCCTAGGACCAGGTTCAGATCTCCATCCCATCATACAACACAGGGTATCCTTTGGGTAACTGTCTCACAGCATAAACTACCTCACAAGTTTGTTGTAAGAATAAAACAGAGAAGGAAGAACCATGTAAGTTGTGCTGAGCTCCTTGGAAGAACAGCAGGGTACACATAAAATAAATAGTAATAATGAATAATATCTATTGAAAGTATACTGGGATAAAATGAGGGATGTCTGTGTGTGGGGGGGGTCTGTTCATCAGCATCATGAATGGGAAGCTGTGGTGAGCTTCAGCTGTTTTAAAAAGTTGTTGAGGGGAGGGAGGAAGTGCACGTGGGTTGTGCTTCCTCTTCCCACACTAACTTATAATATTTGAAACTAAGCCTGCATAGTGGGAGGTATGTGATGGAGAGGTAATGCTGCATTTCACAGCAGAGTGAGATGAAAGCTACTAATACTTTCTCCTCATCACACACCCCACCCCCAGTGTTTATAATATCTGAAGCCATTGTCAGTCTTCCAGCATGTTGAACAATGTGCGATTAAGATGCTTTCCCCACATATTGACCACATCACCAAGCAAGATGCATTGTAGAAAAGCATATACAGCACCTTATAAGAGAAGAAATCTTAAGCAGAATTATACCTTTTTAAGTCTGTTGAAGTCAATGGGTTTAGAAATGAGTAACTCAGACTTGGAATAGCTTTTAAATATCTAAAAGTTATTGAAAGCTTTTAGATATTGTGCAATGGTTTCGGTGTCAAAACTCTATCATTCCTGGTCCTTTTCTTCAGTGGTGTCTTTTAAAATTATAATTACATTATTTCAGTTATTATTTCTGTCAGCCTCACAGGAAGAGCCACTGACTCTGTCCCTACTAGGCTGGGGGTTACACATGGTAGGATTAGATCCCATTTTACAGATGGGGAATTTATAGAAACTGACTTACCAAAGTCATTATTGCTTCTTGCTGGGAGAAAAACTAGGTATAACTTGAAACCACCACTGTTTCAGTCTGTTCTGCGTTTAACACACAATGCAGGCTTGAACTGGATTTAACACAATAACTTTGAGGCATTTCCCCCTCTGTAAACCCTCTTTTATTTTAAATTTTTTAATCGTAACATTCCAGACTGAATAATTGTTCCAGAGAACTCAAAAGCTCTCACATTGGTGTGTGTCATTTGGTTGGTCCTAATAAAATGTATTAAAGTCCACCTAGTGACTGAGTGGTTGATCTGAGACTTTATCCAGATAATTTCAAGTGCAATTCCAGTCACATTGCCTCTGTCTTCTTTGTTATGGACTACATGTCAAGCCTTAATTTTGTGCCATTAGAAAACAAGGGGGGTTGGAGTGTAGCGAATTAATGGGGGGGGGGGGGGGGGGTTGTTTGAGCTGCTACAGAGGTAAAAGCCAGTCTGGCAGTAGTATACCTATATGAGGAGAATGGAAAAAGGGAAAACTTTATAAAGCAATTTCATATTGGATCAGAATAAGAGAATAGCATATGCAGCCCTCATGGAGACAGATGTCCAAAGGAAGAAAGAACTAGATCTGTTTACTTCTAGTCATTGTGAAGACCCTCAGGCCTCTGGACCTGACAAATTGGGTTGGATCGGAAATTCAGCAGCTTCACAGAAATTTCCTCAGTCCCAAGTAATCAGTGCTCAGCTGAGAGGGGAACACAAGGCAATGGGTTCTCAAAGCCCCAGCATGGACACACTCCCCCTAGTTCTGACATAGCCCCTGCACAATGTCCAGAAAGGGACTTCCCAAGCTTCCCTCCATCCCAGCTGTGGGGAGTGGCCTTGGCCCTTCCCTTGTAACCACATCCCCACACTCATTGCTAAGGCATCCCAACGGGATTAGCCAGGGAGCGTGGGCTGGCTTACAGTGAGGAGTACTTCCTGCTTCTTGGCTGAGTGCCTCACCAGGCATTTGCCCACGTCAAATACCTAGGGGTGATGACTAAAAGGCCCAGGCTCTTTGCCCATAGATAGCACATAGCAATATCTGCAAGCTCAGCCATAGCCATACCTTTGTATTTTCTTTTTTTCGGCAAGGCCCTATACTTTTGATTACTGTGTCACAGGCAGAAATTCAGCACATGATGAGTACTATATCTGCTTGTCAGAAAAGGTGTGAGAACCCTGCTTTCCCACACTGGGGCAATTTTGTGTCTGTAGAAGAAAAAGAAGAAGAGTTGGGTTTTG
Organism: Gekko japonicus; assembly: GCF_001447785.1. Lineage (NCBI taxonomy): Eukaryota > Metazoa > Chordata > Lepidosauria > Squamata > Gekkonidae > Gekko > Gekko japonicus. Next base: position 1,042,706 of record NW_015160208.1, read on the forward strand.
TACCCTACTTTTCTCTACTTTCAGAGCAGCTTACAGTCACCTTCCATTTCTCTTCCCACAACAGATACCCTGTGTGGTAGGGGGGCTGAGAGAGCTCTGAAAGAACTGTGACTGGCCCAAGGTCACCCAGCAAGCTTCACGGGGAGGAGTGGGGAATCAAACCCTGTTCTCCAGATTAGAGTCTGCTGCTCTTAACTACTATACCACACTGGCTGTAGGCTTGGGCTAGGTTCCTTCTTCAAATACTGACTTGGGAATGGGGAACGGTGGAAGACTAGCAAAATGCTAACATTCTGAGCAAGGAGGTTCTATTACTACTAGCCTGAGTCTTATGCTTCCAGCAACAGCTGCAGCAGTGGCCACCCTGTTAACAGTCATATAGCTGCCACAGCTGTCATTGTTATATATAGCCACCTGCCATTACATGATGTAGAGACAGTAATGATCAATAGATACAAGAAAAGCAGATTTTAGACACAGATTCTGTGTACTTCCTAGATACAGTATTCTGTACTAACAGGGTTGGTTCTGACAATACACCAGAGCATAACTTGAGCAAATACACTGTTCATACAAGCTGTGTACTGGTTGTTAGAAGTGTAATGTGTGGGGCTATCATACCAAGCAAGAAACCTGCATGCAATTCAGTAGTCTGCTTGGTGGTACAAAATAATGAAGGATTTTTAGTAGTTTGATCTTAGCTTGCTTTTTAAAAAAAATTAAAATAATGTATAAAATTTATTCCCAGAATGCACTTTTATGCATTTTATTAGCTAAGTTGTGTAATGTGCCCTGAGCAGTATAACAAGCCTAAATTTGTTGGTCTTAAAGGTGCTACTGGATTCAAACTTTGTTCAGAAAGCCTAAATTAAATAATTAAATGCCCACCACTGAGTGGAGGGTGCTGAGCTTTGTGCTTTCCATCTGTATGCTGATTTTCTTCCTTCCTTTCTTTTTC
>NW_015160208.1:1043705-1114622 GCF_001447785.1 Gekko japonicus
TGATGGGAAACTCACCTGCCTCATCCTTTATGGGCAGTTTCCTGAGCAGCAGCTTGGGCTCAGCAGCACCCCCGCACCCCACAGGTCCTGCATCATCCCCATCAGAGCCGGCCTTCCGTGGCCCCCACTCCGGCACCTCCCAGATCTGGTTCTCGCATTCCCATGAAGGTAAAGAGGCTTGGTGGTGGCACTAATTCTGCCTTGGCGAGGGAACAATTGCCATATCTAAAGGATATTTTCTAGAAATAACTTGGTCAGTGCTCCAGAGGGACTGTGAAATTTTCAGGTCTGTTCATATTCTGTGCTCCCCGTCATTCCAAATTATTCATCAAAGGAGCCAAAGTTCTGGACTATTCGCATTCTGCTATCACCATAAATTATGCAAATCAGTAAATACATTCAAATGTGCTTAATTTGCATAAATGTGCTAAATATTTGTGTGTGCATATATGTGCATGTGTAGAATCTGCAAAACTGTTAACTGTTAAGGCAGGCGGACAGGTATGGGTACGTGAAAATCATCTAGAGAGAACATAACTGAGTATAAAGGAAGGGAGGGGTACTTCAGCAGAAACTCCACCTCTTTTGAAGATGCCGCATCACAGTTTTTTTGTACACACCCATCTATTTTAAAAAAGGCAATGGAGGTTCTCAGTATTCTATGCCAGATTCCATACCTGTGGAATCACAGAAGACAAAATAACCCTGACTAGGAGGATCCCCATACTCTTGGACAACAACAAGCCAGGAAACCTTATCTCATTTGTATTCTGAGCTTAGTTTCAAACAACTCCACCCACACCCTCAGGAAGGAGGGGGACAGATAAATTTTCCAGAGAGGAAGATTCTAGAGTACACGGGAGCCAATATAACAAGCCTCAGTTATTTGAAACTCTGTTTGAGGGGGTGGGGCGTGTGGAAGAATTCCAGTGGGGCAAGATGGAGGCTGTGGGTGAGGATGAAGCTAGAGATGAATGGTTGCTCCCCCCCCCCCAAAAAAAAAAGTAGCCCTTCGACATTGAGGGAATTGCCGAACAAAGACTTCTTGAGGTCACTGCAATTATGGCTGTCCCCTTCTCCATCTCCACCCACTGTCCACAGATCACAAAATGACTATTTATACTGTTCCGCTTCATGTAGCACAGAGGTAGAGGCATTTTCCTATCTAGAGAGGTAAGCTAAAAGGAATCAGTGGGGCAGTTTGCATTTTCTGTTCTCTCTTAAGGCCCTCCTCCCCGTCCTTTTGGCTTCCAGAAATTTCCTCGGAATGTCCCAGCTCCCACCCCAATTTCTCAGCAAATGAACTGGGGAATTATTTCTCCATAGTTCTGACCAATACAAGGCATCTGGGTGCCTCCTTTCCCTGCTCCAGCTCTGTCATAACTCCTCACTCCCTTCCCCAAACTTCCAGGTTATCTTGGCCCAGAATGTCCCTTCTGCTCCTTTCCTATGAATGTCCCTCAGTACACAAATGCAGTCACCCTCTTGTGCCAGTCTCAGCTAGTGGATACAAATGAAAGTGTGGTCCATGCCTTCCATACATAACTTGTACCTCCAAGAGTGCCTGGCCCCAAGCCTATGGCCTCCTAAATAGCAGGTCTTCCTGATCCCTGTAAGGGTCTGTTCCTAGCCTCCACAACTGTGCTATGATGCTGGCTGTACAGCCTTTTTCTCCTCCGACTATTTCAGCTCTTCAGAATGCTCTGTCTGTCTCTTGCTCTCCCTCTCCCTCTCTCTCTCCTTGTGGTGACTGGCTGTTGTGGTGCCCTTCCCCCAATATCCTCCCCTCCGTGTGAGATGCAGAAAGTTAAAAGCGTGAGCGGCAAGGTGCTACTGGCACAGTGCCCTGGCAGCCAGCCCAACTGCTAGTTTGAAAGGCTGCCAGCTGGCTTCCGGCACGCCAGGGCTGCTGAGGGCGGGGTGCAGGCAATGCTGTCGGCATCACGCTGACGGGCGGCCTGTCCGGGTGGTGGGGGTGGGGTGGCATGGCTGAAAGTCCTGGTGTGTGGCTGACTGGGAGATTAGTTGGGCAGACACGGGGTGGGCTGGCTTCCTTCTCCTGCAAGGTACCCTAGAGAGGAGTCAAATGCTTAATGGGAACACTCAGGGGAAGGAGAGAGTTTTGCAACTGGCCTGACACTAGACTGTTTAGTGCTACCTCTGGGGTTTTAGCCTGGGAAGCTGTGAGTCACAAGTGTGGAAAAATCTTGTCTTTGGATTCAGCTGTGTCTGAAGAGATCCCTGTCAGGGTATTTGGGCTACATCTATTATTATTAGTCATCTGTATTGTACAAACATATTTATATATTTGCTTTTCCTGTGCAACGTGTTTCCCTTTTCTATTTTTAGGTTTACAATTGTGTTGGGAGGAAGGGCCTATAACTACTTAGTAAGACATGCTAAAAACAAAACGCACAACTACTCAGTACTTCTGGATGCACATATCTATTATTCCCATCATTTAAAGAGCAAATACAGTTTTCTTGAGGAAATGATATTTTTCCTCATTATGAAAGCAAAACAGGTCTATTCAGAATCCTGCTCAGGTATATTCAGTGGGACTTACTTCCAGGAAAGTGTTCATCGGAGGATAATGCTGTATGTGTGTTAGTTTAATCATGCCAACATTATCGTGTTTTCTTAAAAACAGACTTATAGTTTGGTATATTAAGTTTTTTAAAAAGGCAGTGTTAGTTTTTGAAGTGGTATAGCAAACATTTCTGTACCTTTAGCTATAAACACACATTGTCTTTATCTTTAGTGTTAAACACATATTGCTTTTGCAAACTTTTTTGTAGCAGGTCATTACTTCATCTTACTTTACAAATGAGGGAGCTATAAGGTTGACGTGCACAAGAGCACCAATAGGGATGGGAGATTCCTCTGAGCTCACAAAGGAGCTACACGGGAGAGTGGGAAATCGACCCAGAGCCTCTGAGCCTTAACATCCACAACCCAGGGCTAGCACTTGAGACCACATTTGGCAGATTCAGTAATGCTCACCTTGACACCAATCAAAATACTTGACTCTCTCCTGCTTTTCTCCTAGTTAGAACCCTTAATGGTGGCATTTGACACTTGACCAAGATGCAGACTGGCAGGAAGCCAGGGTTTACAATCCCGATAAAGACAGTCAGTGCCTGTGCGTATTTCATGCACATGTGGTAGTTAATCTGCACAGGCACCAAATTGGTTGTATTGTGTACCTCCAGATGATTCACAGTCTCCAGAATCTCAGCCTGTATGTTAATATTTTAAAGAAACCAAGTTTATACCCTCTGGATAGCAGCAGGACTGAGAAAAGGACTTAACAATGGTCAGAGTATAGATCTTCAAATCACTCTACCGCTCTTTGTTCCTTCTTCATGGTACTATATATTGCTGACCTGCAATCCCAGTTATTCGTCTCTGTGTTCATTCCCTTTGTCTTTGTCAAAACATTCAGAATTCTTCAAAAAACTGAAGTATACAAGCAGAATATGTTATTGAAAAGCATGCAAAACATATGCACATGCGTTCAGTTTGCAAACCTTATTTTGATTGCAAAATTTTAGCTACCTTGGTGCAGAATTTGGATTTATTTTCTATTTATTTTATTTTATTATTTAGGCATCTAGCCTTGTTAAATCACTGCCATTTCCTCTGGGGCAGGCCTGCTGTTATGAATTAGGCAGGGGTTTATACTTTTCACACGACTGTGCAACTAATATTCAAGGCATCCATGCTATGCCTACTGAAGGATCCAGTGAACTGCATACATCAGAATTGTCTTATGCTATGATAGTTTGGATTGTTGTCTGTCTTGATGTTACTCCCCCCCCCTTTTTGTTCTTGCCCTATTTCATTTCTCTCTGCAAGGTGTTCCATAGAAGTATCTTACACCATCATATGAGCTCGCTGGCACAGTGGCAGCAATTTGGAAATACCCTTTTCCTCCAGAATCCCTGCTGCTTTGAAACCCCAGTCATTCTTAGCTATTGGCAATGGGTGGCTCTTAATACAGCTGTGGCAAAAGTCTGACCTAACAAAGGTTTTTTTATTCCCCCTTGGCAATCTTGTTTAGACATATGCGTAGAGACAGGTCAGATGAAGGGCCCAGCCAGTGACTTTGCTTCTTGGCCATTATATTGTGACATTGGCATTTCATTCCTCACTGCCTCTTGTTTTAGCTCCAGGTTACCCGAGGTTCTCTGGGAGCTTAGCATCCACTTTTCTTCCTATGAGCCACTTGGATCACCATGGAAACAGCAATGTCCTGTATGGCCAGCACCGTTTCTATGAAAGCCAGAAAGGCAAGTGTTGGGGCTTGGTCAGAAGGTGGGGAATGTGTGGGTGTGCCCCCAAGGGATGGGAGAAGAACTGTGGAACTGACCTCTCACCAAGGGCGCAAATAGAGTGGACAATTGAAAGGAGGGAAAGAGAAAGAAAAAAATTATCTGCCTGGATTAAAGCATTTAGGATTCAGTACCTGTTGCTAATTCTACCTCCCTGTCGCATCCTCCAGGTGTAGTGTTTCATCCTCTGCTTGCCAAGTGGCACAATTCTTGAAAGAGGGCTACTGCAGTATGCTGGCAGAGGAGGTTTTAGAGTGTGGGGAGCCAAATTAGATAAGTCGTGAGAGGCCCGCGAGACTTGTGGGGGGACCCCCCCCCCAATGACTCCAGGCCCTACCACCCACCTATTTATTTATTTATATTTATTTATTATTATATTTCTACCCCGCCCTCCCCACGAATGGGCTCAGGGCGGCTCACAAAATGGGCACCATGTGCCAATATAAAACAGTAAAACACATAAAACAACCATTATCAGAATAAAGTGCTCAGCGGTGTTATTGAGCATTCAGTCAGAGCAAGATGGTAGCCTGTAGATGAAGCTTCGAGCCCAATTTGGCGGTGCGGTCAGTCGAAGCACTGAGGCTCGATATTGTAATGGGCCATCCCAATAACCCATGTTCCCATGACGTAGTTGGTGGTGGCGGCAGCGGCTCCTAATTAAAAGCCTGGCGGAAGAGCTCCGTGTTGCAGGCCCTGTGGAACTGTGAGAGGTCCCGCAGGGCCCTGATCTCCTCCGGGAGCTCGTTCTACCAGGTAGGAGCCACCACTGAGAAGGCCCTGGCCCTGGTTGCCACAAGCCTGGCCTCCCTGGGGCCTAGAATCATTAATCGCTGTTGGGCCCCCGACCATAGTGCTCTCTGGGGTATATATGGGGAAAGGCGGTCCCTCAGTTATGTCGGACCCTGGCCATGTAGGGCTTTAAAGGTAAGTACCACCACTTTGACGCTAATTCAGAAAGCTATAGGCAGCCAGTGCAGCGCTTTCAGCACAGGTCGGATGTGCTCCCATCTAGGGAGGCCCATCAGAAGCCTGGCCGCAGCATTCTGCACTAACTGCAGCTTCCGGATTTGCGACAAAGGCAGCCCCATATAGAGAGCATTACAGTAGTCTAATCTTGAGGTGACCGTCGCATGGATCACCGTAGCCAGGTCGTCGCGGTCGAGGAAGGGGACCAACTGCCGAACCAGCCGAAGATGATAGAAGGTCGATCTGGCAGTGGCTGCCACCTGGGCCTCCATGGTTAAGGAAGGATCCAGGAGCACACCCAAACTCCTAACCTCCGACGTGGGCACCAAAGGCACCCCGCCGAAGGTCGGGAGAAGGAGCCCCGTCCCCAGACCGCTCCAGCTCAGGCACAGGATCTCCGTCTTCGCTGCAGTGACAGCATCAGCATCTGGGAGCTGCTCTGAGCCCAGAGCAGCTCTTGGTGTCCTCCACCACTGCAGCTGGCCCCAGAGGCTTTCCTGGAGTCCTCTGCCATGCAGCCAGGCTTCGGGTGTTTCCCAGAGTGCTCTGCCATGGCAGCCAGGCAGGGAGCTGCTCCCAGAGTGCTCCGCTTGCATGGCTGGGCCTGGAGCCTCTCCTGCCATCCGCCATAGCAGTAGCCGGGCCCTTAGCTGCTCCTGGCATCTTCCGCCATGGCAGCCAGACTTGGAGTTGACATCGCTGGCGGCAGCCATCACCAGCTCAACTGGTAAGTGCGTTGTCTACGCATGTGTGAACATTTAGGGGAATTTAAAAACTCAGTGTATTTTTTAAACTTTTTGCATTTTTCTGTGAACCTGGGAAGTACCCCAAGTTTGCAGAAAAATACGTTTAGCATCAGTGTGGTCCCAATCCACAGATTTAAAGATCTGCAGACAGGGGCCACACATCACTATTAGCTATATAGATGTTTGGGCTGCAACAGGGAGGCTAGTTGTATAGGATGCTGTCTCTAGAAGACCGATTCTAATCACTTGTAGTTTTCCACAGACAATTTCTATCTGCGGAACCTGCCCGCTCAGCCCACCCTGCTGTCAGCCAATCACAACTTCCCCAGCATTGCCCGGGCAGCACCTGGCCACCCTATTGGCTCCTGTAGCCGGGACCGAGAGGCTGGCTCTGGACAAAAGTGCCACAAGGACTACGAGCGCTTTGTGCTGTCAAAAGACAAAGGGTCCAAGGGAGAGGCCAAGGAACGACCAGCTGACGAAGAGGCCAAGGAGCGGCACAAGTTGGTGATGCCTTTGACACCTGAGGGGAACTGCAAGGACGGGCCTCCCCAGCGGGGCTCTTGTGACAGCCGGCCCAAACACCTGCCCTCGTGCCTGCTGAGCTCCAAGGTGCTGAATGGTGACACGGGAAAAGCTGTGCTCCCCAGCTGTGGTGGTGGCATCTTGCCGCGCCACACTGGCATCCAAAGCCGTTGTACCAAGGAACTCAGCCACCATGAGCCTCCCCAGTCCTACAGTGAGTGCCTGGAGCGGCGGCAGATGCTGCACCACTCAGTCTCCTACACCGTCCCTTCTAGTCTGCCCACTGGGCCCCCAGCCCTGAGCACAACAACTGGCAGCTTCCCCTGCCTGCAGCTTCATTCCAGTCCAGATGGGATGTGCCCTCTGCAGGACAAGGCCAGCCGGGAATTACGGATCAGTGGGGCCACTTTTGTGCCTTCTGTAGGCCACCTGACTGATAAGAGCCGCTCCTTCCAGGTGCCGTCTGAGCCCTGCGAGGGCAAGGAGCGCCCCCACGATGTGGGCCCGGAGCACCCATCCACATATGGAAACCACCCTTTCTCTCACCTCAAAGCGGAGGGCAAAGCCGAGCGGCGGCTGGAGTGGCCACAGAATTCCAATGCCCGCCTCAAAGGCCTGGAGTACCTGAACAATACGGGGCCTGATGGCCATTTTGGTAGCTTGCCCCACCAACCTAAGAGTGGGCACTTTGAGATGGCACCACCTCAGGATTGTGCTCGGCCCAGCCCTCAGGAGACGTTATGTAAACTCAGCCAGTCCTGCTGCACTTTAGACAAGGCCCCCAAGGAGCCGCCAACACCCGGCACCCAGAAAGTGGCTCGAATCCGCCACCAGCAGCATTTGCAGCCAGAGATGGAGCAGGTGGGCAGCCACGCAGAGGCCAAGCGCAAATCGGTGGAGCTGAGCTCTCTGGGCTACAATGGACCACACTTGCCACCATGGCCGGTTCAGGGCCAGGGTCCTCCCTTGTCCATGGGAGAGGAAAGGAAAAATTCCTACTTGGACCCTTTCAGCAGCAGCCTTCAACAGGCCGCCCTCATGTCTCAGGGTTCGGTGCTGACCCAAGAAATGCAGACTCCCCCAGATGAAGTGTCAGCCATGAAAAACCTGCTGAAATACAGCAACCAAGCACTTATTGTGAGCCAGAAGGCTCCCTTTGTGGGCCTGGGCAGTCTCAAGGGCAGCTGTGCCCATCAGGACGGGGGCAAGTTCCTGGGGGCCAAAGGACAGCAGGAGCTGGAACGTCCAGACTGTGCCCGTAGCAGGGACCATGAGCTGGGCCATGGTGATGGTGAAGTGCGTCAGCCTCCTGTGGGCATTGCTGTGGCTGTGGCACGTCAGAAGGATACGCTGAATCGGCCTGAGCCAGCCTATGGATCTAGTTCCAGTCGCCAAGGCCGGGCCGCCATGGGCCTCAAAGGTGAGCTTGACAATGTGCAGTGGTAAGCAGCAGAGAAGGCTGAACTCCATGCAGATTTGATGATGTTGTTCTCCAGTCACCATCTGCTTTTTTATCCCCATAAACATCATGCCTTCCAGCTTCTCTTTCTTTCAGCCAAGGCCTCTCATTACATACTTGCATACGTGAGCCACACTCTTACCACTCTTCTAAAGTCCCTCACTTGGGAGCCTTTGTCCCTTTCTTCACCGTAGGTGACAATCTCACTTCAATGCACGGTGTGGGAGATGAATGCCAAAATGTTCAGCTGTGACCTATTTCCCAGTTTCTCCTTGTCCCCGACTCCTCTCCCCAGAAAAAAAGGGAAGTCCCAATCAATGTTCCCTCCAAGCTGTGGAGTCTTGTGAGCAAAAATTCTACTTTGTGAGCTACCGGCATTAAAGTGGTGAGCCACCAATTTGGCTACTGCCTAAATTACTTTGCTCTGGAGCCCTCCCTTCCTGAGCTAAGACAGAAATGTGTGAGCCGGAGGCTAAAAAACTGTGAGCTAGCTCACACTAACTCAGCTTAGAGGGAACACTGGTCCCAATGTGCTGTGGCTGCCAGAGGTTGTTACTAATTTTGCCTGTCCATTTCCCCCCTGCACAGCTGGTGCAGCACGGCCCGTGCACGTCATCGACCTGGATCCTGAGGAGGAACGGAGCCGGTTGTGTGAGGAACGTCTAGGGATTGCAGGGAGAGACCTCCTGCTCCAGTAAGGGCTCAGAACAACCCTGGGGCTGGGGCATAAAAGAATGTTGAGCTGGTGATGGGATATTATCATTGGGTCTCTGGAAGGTACTGAACAAGGCCCATATTGCACTATGGTAGAACATAGTGAAGACCCTGAGCCTGCATGGCGGGGAGGGCGGGGTATAAATGTGATTAATAAATAAAAATAAATAAATTTCTGCTGGCTGTCTTGGTGCCATGTATCAGGAAGCAGTAGGGGCTTTCTCATCCAGTGCTCTAGGATCAGCCCAAGGATGGGTGTGTTAATGTGGGAGCCGGGTTTGCCATCACTCAGGGATCCTGTCACTTCTAAACTGTGAGGATTATAGGCCTTAAAAGTTTTGCGGTGGCCTATTTTGCAACCGTTTTGCCAGGGATGGAGGATGCAGCTGATCTGCCCTTTTCTCATCTGATTTTTTGGTTTAACAGGGATAACAAGGACCTAGTGGAGTTTGCTCGGATTCACCCATCAAGCAGCTGTCCTGGAGATCTGACCCCCCACCTGATGATTGCAGGCAGTTCATCGCTGCAGGCCAGCCAGTTGGGAGGAGACCCAACTGCCCACACCCATCCAGCTCATACCCATTGGTTGCCCCGGACACGCAGCCCTTCGCTTTGGATGGGTGGACACTCATACGGTCAGTACAAATTCCACTGGAAGTAACTGTAACTAAAACTGAGCCCTTAGCTGGCCATGTGTAGCTGTTCTCCCCCCCCCAAATCTGCAACCCTCTAGGCCTGATTGCTCACCAGTTTCAGCTTCTTTCCATTCTTCCCCACTAATCCCGCTTATTTTTTAGTTCTTGCCATTTGTTGTTCCATCAGTTCTACTTGGCAACTCCTCCCCTATTGTATCTGGCCCATTCTTTAGGTGAGCAAAGGTGAGAGATGTATGAATAGCCCCGGTCTTCAGCTTCAGTTGCTGTTTGGTCCAAAGGGGGCAATCATACTCCCCAGAATGACTGACACTCAGGGCTCCTTCACATATTTCCACATGGAAAATAAAAGATGACATGCAACCGTGCCTGCAGATCATCACATATGGCTGTCAATCAGGGGGGGGGGGGCATGGTTCAGTGACAGTGCATCTGCTTGGCATGCAAAAGGTCCCAGGTTCAGGCTGTGGCATTTCCTGTTAAAATGATTAGGCAGTAGGTTGTGTGAAAGACCTTTACCTGAGACCCTGGAGAGTAGACCATAGTGACTTGGATGGACCAAAGTTCTGATTAAGTGTGAGGCAGCTTCATGTGTTCACTTTCCAGCACATCCAACAGAAACTTCCACTCATGCACAGTATTTTCTACATGGACCTCCATGTCATAGTAAGAGGCCCACAGTCCGAGCAAAACTGGATTCTAGTCCACCCTACAGTGTGACCCTCACAGGTATTGCCCTGGTGGGACCACTGCTAACTGCCAGGTAGAGACAAAATGGGTACGACAGCACCATCCAACCCAAATTTGTTATCTAAAGACACAACAATTAATTTCCTTCATAGATATCACCTCTGTGCACCGAAAGCGTATTAATGACGTCATATGGGATGAATTAAATGTTTGTTCATTTTGCCACCTTATATACGTGTGACATGTGAAACAGCTTATCCTAAGGAAGACCAGAAAGACAGAGTCTAATCTTGTGGTGCTTGCTCCTTTCCTTGGGGGAATGGGATCACTATAGGAGTGTGCTGAATGGGTTGGGCTCCCTCACTAAATCCGGCATGTTTTGCCTCTTCCCACTCCAGGCATCGGGCATCCAGCTCTACATCAGAACTTACCACCTGGCTTCCCAGCCTCTATGCCCAGTGCCATGCAACCAGTCTTCCCCCTGTCACAAGAGCCGCCTGCCCAGCTGGTCATCCTGCCATCTGAGCCTCCAGCTCACGGTGCCCCACACACACTGGGTAAGTAGCAGCTGGAAAGGGATTGGCTAGTAAATCCCACTTCTATTAATTACTAACTGGAGTGGGGGATAAGGCAGCACTGATGAGAGCAGATAGGCTTGATCCTCTTGGTTCATGGATCAGGAAGGACTCTTTCAGGTGGACTGCCAGTGTTTATCTCACCAATTGACCCACATGTCTCCCAGCAGCTGAGGTGATGGATCAGGCATCTATTTGGCCACCCATGTATCCTAGCCGGGGGCCTGGCTCTCACCTGCAGCACACAGGTCAGCTCCCGGTCTACTCCCGCTCCCAGTTCCTGCGTCAGCAAGAACTCTATGCCCTGCAGCAGCAACAGCAGCAGCAACAGCGTGCAGCACAGGCGATGGAAGTGCAGCGGCACACACACAGCCAGGTAAGCGGGTGGAGAACCAGCATAAACCCTCTGGGTGTCCAGCAGGACTCTCCTGTTGTGGGGTTGTAAAGGCAAAGCACTTCTTGCTTAGAAACCTATTCCCTTTTCTTTGGAGAACATGGATAATCAAAATGGAAAGGATCAAATGGTCATTTGATCTTGCTCCCTCCTGAATATCTCTGAACCACCACCTCTGTACCTTGTCTGAAAACAGGTCAGTTCACATAGTCCAGTCCAGAGGTTTGTTTGTGTTCGTTCTCTCTCTCTCTCTCTCTCTCTCTCTCTCTCTCTCTCTCTCTCTCTCTCTCTCTCTCTCTCCTACACACACACACACACACACACACACACACACACACAGAGTTTTGCAGAAAGATGACCGCACAGCAAATATCTGCAGATGACTCACCTAAGTAAGTCAGAATACATTCTGTCACGGAGGACAAAACAAAACAATCCATAGGTTCTTCAGTCAATGTGACCTGGCTCAAAATGTCATATATATTCAAATCCCAATGAGAGCAAAGGAAATAGCATTGTATACCGTTCCCTGCCACGCAGCATCCTGGCTTGTATTCTGTCATCGTTGTCAGCTGACAGAAGTGTCTTCCATCAGTGGAGAACAGTGTTGATTTCTGCTGCCCTCCCACTTTGCCTTGATACCTTTTTGTGAGGACCCTCTGATCCCCAGGAGCAGAATTGGGGTTAGGGCCTCAGTGGACTACACTGGGAGGGAGGGAGGGAGGGAGGGAGGAAGTCCCATTCCATGAGCTTAGTGCAACTCTTGATTCAATGGATACAAGCTGTATCTAGCTGTATTCATGTTTGTTATCCTAAGTGAAAATGGTGGTGGTTATTCCAAAGGGAAATGATTAGTACTTTGTGCGTGTTTAAATTCTGGAAGCGCCCGGGGGGGGAGGGGGACGACATACAGTATTATCCTGGGTTAAAGATTCAGCTTTGCTTGGAGCTTGGCTTTCCCAAAGACATATTTCTACAATTGTAAAGAGGGGCTTGAAAGAATGAAAAAAATGCCTGGTGAATTCTTGGAAACTTGGCTGAATAAGGGTCAAATGACAAGTGACAGAGGACACAGGTCCATTTTAAAAGCATGTGTAGTTTAAAAAAAAATAAACTGAGGTCCCAGTCCAGATTGGGGGTGTGGCATGGTGCCCCAGGAGCTCTTGTTACCCTCCTCCCCTTTTTCAAGTGCCAAAAGGCATGTGGTGGGGGTGTGGGTGGGGAAAGCTCTCGGGGCCACTGTGCTGCACACCCGATCTGGATCTGGGGTTGTGGCAATTTTTAAGGCACTACAGATGCTTCTAGAATGGTGTTGGGCAGGCATGGGATGGACCTCTACCCTCTGTAATTTGTAGTTTGGCTCTAGGACTTCCAATAGTCAGGGAATTGAGTTTTTTTACCTGCAGAACTTTTTGCCCTTCCTGTGCACAGCAAACTTAGTAAATTAGCCATAATATGCAGAATTCGTACAAGTTGCATAATTCATCGTTTCTTGGTTTAAAATTTTGTTATAGAATTTGTTCTTAGTTGGGGGGGTTTTGAGCACTCAAAGCCCTCTCGTAGTTCTGAATGAAAAACACAAGATCTCATCCAGCTATCCCTTAAAACCAGAGAGGTCCCTGTTCTGGTCTGATCTTGGAGAGGATAAAACTTAAACAAATGGTCACCTACTCAGTCTGAGCATGGGATCAGGGGTGGGGTATATTTCAGAGCTGGTGAGTAGAAAAAGGACACAGGAAGAGTTGAGGATATGGCAGAGACAGAGAGAGATGCTTCTCAGTCTCTTATGTAGAGTGCACAGAAGCGCCAGAAAGTTTTACTGGCTTTCACCATCTGTCGCTGACCTTCTTTCTCTCTCCCCATTTCAGCGGAAGCCTGAGGAGCCGCCCCCTGAGCTGGAGATGCCAGGCCCCGAGAAGCCACTCAAACCATCCCACAAAGCTGTTGCCTTAAACGCTCCCCCAAAGGGCCTGTCCCCAGCCGCTGCCTGCTCAGCCAAGCTTTCCCCATGCTGCCACCCACCCAAATGCCCTGCCCCCTGCACTTTACCTGTCTGTCCTGCTGTGGTGCCGCGCTCGCCAGCTGTAAGTCCAGTGCCCTCACAGAGCTCAACCGGTCCCGAAGCTGAGGGCAAACAGCCTGAAGGGCAGCCAGCCCAGGACTATCCCAAATCGCTGGAACCAGGTAGAGATTCATCGCAGGCTAGGAATGGGTGTGTGTGTGTGTGTTTGAGACAAACTACATGTGTGCAGCTCCTTTTTCTGAGAGACTCAATAAGGCAATCCTTTTGATGTAAGACTTGTTACCAAAACTCTGGCATGGACTCCTTAACAATTTTTCTGATGCATGCCCTGCCCTGGGCAAGAGCTATCCTTCGGCAAGGCTTTGATGTCAGCATGTAGCACTAATTATGGCAAACACAGCCCAAACCCGTTTAATCCAAACACTTGTTCATAAAAATGCAAGTTTCTGGTCCTCATTGGTGTAAGATGAAAAAAATATGATGTCATAGAGAGTGATGAACAGAAGAGCTTCTACAAGGCATGTAGGATTTTTAGGATCGAGATCTCAGCCTCTCTTGGTCCCTAGCCATTTTACCCTAACATCCCGTACCATTTTGTTTCCTGGGCATCTTGCAGAAGGGATATCTGCAAAAATCCAAACTATGTCACTGGAATGAATTGGCAAGGGATCATAACGTTTGTTTTGTATCCCCCCCTAATGTATTTACAGGATATGGAGGCATTCACATGTAATCTACAGGGACTGTGGAAGACCTTGGGGTCAGGTTACATGGCTCAGAAAGGGTGCCCTACTACTGAATGTTGATACGTGTTCTGTGTGGTTTGGAGAGTTCAAGAAGACACTGCCACAATGTGTGTACTGATGAGGTGATACTGTTAAGCCAGTACATATCGTTCTACTCTTTTTTTTCTCTTCCAACAGACCTTCCCCCTGGTTATTCCTATCCTGTGGCTGGACTGGGCTATGCATCACCGTTACCACTGGACCCAGCTGATCCTGACACTATGCAAACTGTTTCCACGGCAGCTGAGCCAGAACAGTCACGCACTTTCCCACCAGAGCAGGAGCCAGGCTGTGAGACAGAACCTAGCCAGTCCCATGGGGCTGTGGACACCGAAGCGGCAGAACCTTCCCATCCTCACCCTCCCCATCTCCTTGTGCATCCCCAGAAGCCAAGCTCTGCGGAACTTAACAAGGAGATGCCATGTTGCCCCCTGCTGGTCGGGGACAGCCCAGACAACTTGGACTCTGCTCCACAAGAACATCAGGAAGAGGCCAGGCCAGAGGTGGCCATTCCAGGGTCTTCCCCAGAGGTCATGGCTGTGGAGGACAGCCCACCTGCAACACTGGAAGATGGCTTCCCGGAGGATGAGAGTGACATTGGCTCGCCAGATGTCCCATCAATGCATACCGATGTACCATGTGGCCTGGATGCTCTCATTGCTGCCAGCATTGATCTAGGCGAGCTCCCACCTTTGGAGCCTCCAGCCCCTGCAACCCCCCTTCCCTTGCCTTCCTTGGGCAGTTCAGGGATTCCTGGCATTGCCCTGCTCAGTGAGCTGGCTGAACTGGAACTCCGGCAGCAGCACTGTGACACTGCCACCCACGGTAAGAAAGTGCAGGGCTCTGGTGGCTGCCTTTCCCCATTTCTCTCATTGAGGCAGTGAGTAGCAAGGGGAAGTGAAAAAGTGTCTTGTGATTCAGTGCCTTGTTGCATGCCTTCTTAATGATGTCTAAGGGCTGTTTGCTCTTCAGTAAAAGAGCAGTTTCTCAGAGGGCTGCAGAGACAGGGCCAGATTCTCCAGTGGTAATTGAGAAATTGGGAACATCTGCTATCCTATACCTGGTGCCTCCTGACTGGTGAGCAGGGACTTGATTGGGTGGCTCAGTGGTTGAGCATTTGATTTGCATGCAAAAGGTCTTAGGTTCAGTCCCTGACATCTCCTGTTAAAATGATCAGGTAGCAGGTGGTGTGAAAGTCTTCTGCCTGAGACCCTGGAGAGCCACTGCCAGTCTGCATAGACAATACTGACCTTTTGGGACAAATGGTCTGATTCAGTATAGGGCAACTTTGTGTGTGTGTGGGACGACAACCCATATATCAATAGCAGGGTCTACAATATGAAACAAAGGTAAAAGGCAAAGGTTTCCCTTGCTCGAAAGCCAGTCAAATCCGACTCTAGGGGGCGGTGCTCATCTCTATTTCCAAGCTGAAGAGCCAGCACTGTCCAAAGACATTTCCGTGGTCATGTGGCCGACATGACTAAACGCCAAGGTGCACAGAACGCTGTTACCTTCCCACCAAAGCGGTACCTATTTATCTACTTGCAACTTCATGCTTTCCAACTGCTAGGTTGGCAGGAGCTGGGGCCAGAGACCGGAGCTCACTCCGTCATGCGGCACTAGGGTCTCGAACTGCCAAACTACAGACTTTCCAGTCTGTAGCTCAGCGTCCTCACCTCTGAGCCACTGCAGCCCTCTTCCACAATATGAAATAGTGTTTATCAATTAGACATCAAGATTGTTCACAGTAGTAACATTTTTCTGGAGGGACAGGGTAGAGCCGGAAGTCCTGGAATCTTTTCTCAGAGCTTGGAGAGAAAGGTTTCAGATTTGCACCTTAGACAAATACAGTAGATATTTTTGAATCCATGGCCAGGGCAATCTCCTTTATTGTCTTTCATTAGGCACCTAATCTTATATTGGTGATTAAAGGATACATCTGCATCATTCTCCTGTGTGCTTATACAGCTTCCCCCCACTCCTGTTGCACTGCTCAAACAGCCCTGAGCAGTGTTCCCTCTAAGCTGAGTTAGTGTGAGCCAGCTCAGCTTTTTAGCCTCTGGCTCACACATTTTTGTCTTAGCTCAGGAAGGATGGCTCCAGAGCAAAGTGATCTATGCAGGAGCCAAATTGCTCACTCACAACTTTAATGCCAGTGGCTCACAAAGTAGAATCTTTGCCCACAAGACTCCGCAGCTTAGAGGGAGCATTGAGGCCAAGTTTCCCATCATCCAATTGAAAGTTGCAAGTCACCAGCAAGTCCACCTGTTAAGCCTCACTGCTTCTTCCCCAAGCACACCATTGTTTAGGAAGGTTCCTGACTTTTTCTTGTATCACTCTCATGAGAACCAGGCCTGACATTGCCCACTGTCCAGATTTCTTAGTCCTTCACACACACACACACACACACACACACACACACACACACAATCCAAAAGTTGTTATAGTGCTTTGGGAGGGGAAAAGAACAGCTGGGATCTCTTAAGTCAGAGTCGAAGGTTGCATGAGGGGCACTGGCATGAGGAGTTGGTATAGATGAGCTGTTCCCTCCTTATAACCCTATAGATATCTCCATGTGTTTGGTTAAGCAGTCCACTCTGTCAGATACTGCCTGGGCTTGTAAAGCAATCTTCACTCACACTGATTGCCTGATTTCAAAGTGCGTTTCTTACAGACTTTCATTGCTCCATTCTGCTTTGCACTAGTGGTTGGGTAACAGGCCACCCAGGCGGTTAAGGGATGGAAATACCCAAGCCATGCCACCGCAGTGGGCTCCTGGATGTTGAGAATGGTCCACTGTTACTTAGATGTGCTTTGATATGGAGTATGACTGCCCTGAGTGTTCTTTACAGAGTGAGTGTCCATTACCAACATCCTGGTGGTTAGCTACAGAAAAATCTGCCTTTGAGAATTTTTCACTACTAATTTTTTACCAGAAGGCAAGGCAAGAACCTTTGAGACAACTACCATAAGTTGCATGCAGAAAGTAATGGTTTGTGTGTGACGGGGGATTTTCCAATATGGACCTGGAACTGGGGCAAAACAGAGACTTGGGACGGACCTATTATTATGAGAATCTTGTAGCCCTGAGGCTTGGAAAATACATGTCCCATTCATCTGTGTTACCTAGTTTCATGTGGGAAGTAAGAGTTACCAGATATGAACACCTTCCAGCAAGAAACAGTTGCTAGGCCTCTGTTATGATGATGTCTCCTGTTTCACAGTCTCATCACCTCAGAGAACAAATTCTTCGTCATGCACAAGTATTCTGACTTTGCAAAAAGAATTCATCAGCAAAACAAAATCTATAAGAGTACTCCTTTGTTTGGTCCCTACACCTCTCCACTGCCTTTTGTCATCTCCCGCCTCCCCAGCAGAGAGGTGTACACCAACCCACATGTGCAGATGGTTATCACCCCCTGTGGCTACGCAAAGTCTGTTCTTTTCATCTATACTCGAACGGTTACTGCTCACACACCGGAACCGTTTATTGCCCACAGTGGAACGGAAACCACATATAAGGACTCCCCTGCATGCCCCCTCACACGTGTGTTCAGGCACAATCATAAGCACCTATTCTTGTTCCCAAACATGACCCACAGAGCAACAGCCAGATAAGGTCCCTATTCATGCTTTTCAGTCACACTTAAATTCTCTTACAGCTAGGTAACTGCATTGCTCTTAATTCCCCCTTGCAAAGAGATAATGGTATCTCATGAGGCCCCTCTTTCCCCTAAGTTCTACCAGTGCTGGCTCTGAGTTGCTGGCCCTTGGCTTGAATTACCTTCTCTGGCCTCCTCTTGAGGTATGTGGCATCCCAATAACTTCCCTCTGCCTGGATGGAAGTGTGGTATGTGCCTGAGATAAATAGGGCTGTATGCCTGTTGACTTTGAACACTGGTGTATGGAGAACAGGACAGGCAGGAGCAAGTTATGATCAGGTTTTTCTTGTAAGCTGTCCCAACTCCAGAGCTTGTTTAATGAGGAAAGTGACTAGGTTACTACCGCTCTGCTGTCTCTTTAGCAAGGAATTAGGAAGCCAGACATGTCTAAGGAAGAAGCAGAGAAACTAGCTGGAGTTTTCCTGGAAAATCAGATCCATGGTACACAGGCAGTCGTGCAGACCAAGTCCAAGATGCATTCTGAGACCCAATTAGCGGAGGTTTCTGTTGACTCAGAGAGGATATATAGCTGACACCATGGAGTACTGGTAGCTGTGATTGTGGATGGCTTTTTTTATTTTTTTGAGCCTGAATATATACGCTAAGTACTAAAGACTGAGATAGGGGTGTGTGAATGGTCTCTGATATGTTTAACATATCCTACCCTTTTGTTGAGAATGTTCTTCCCCCAATAATAACCTTTCACTTTTTCAAAGTGTTGGATGAAGATCTAGCGGCATTCAATCTGCAAAGCCTAGCCACTCTTGCTGCAGCCTGGGCCCTTGTTGAGGCTACTGGCCAGGAGGGCAGCCTTCCTGATCTCCGCAACCTGGCAGATGCTGCACCATGCATTAACCTGCGCCCTCGCATGCGGGTGTCCCGCCGCAAATACATCTGGACCCCAAAGACCAAACCAGTAAGTATCTTGCAGCCAGGGTACTCCAAATCAATTGGTGGAGGAGTTTGCCAGAAAAGAGGCTCCCCTCCTGTCTTCCATTGTCCCAAACTCTTTGTATTTTGGGTGCCAGTCAGGACTCTCAGAAGCTTTGTGTTCTGTCAGTTCCTGATCCGCAGGTCTACTTTAAATCTTGTGTGTTGTGGCTCTGCTCTGAATGTGGCCAGGTGCCAGAAGAATTAGTTGGGGTCATGGGGTTTCTCCATAGTACCTGACTGTTTTCCCCTCATTTGGAGTCCATATTTTTCACCCTCAAGACTCAGTGAAATGAGGCAAGAGAACCAGGCTATTATGGGCTAGACCCTGGTTTGTCAGCATCTTTGTGTCAGACTTCTGGCATGTAAGTGGAAGCCTTCTAACCCACCCTCACTTCAGAAGTCCACTTAAGTCTTGGGTCTGCTACAGGAAAGAAAAGAGAGGCTTTGCCAAAATTAGGAATGAAATAATAGACAATGAGAGTGTGTGGTACATATGCCATGACACTTTCCTTCATAACTGAAAAGTGCCTTCGGTATTCCCACAGGTTTGCCCTCTGAAAGCAGCCATTGAGAACTTGGACACCCAAGAGGTAGAGATGCGTACACAGCTGGCAGAACTGCAGCGACGCTACAAGGAGAAACAACGGGAACTGGCCAAGCTGCAGAGGCGGCATGATCATGAGTGAGTCTCAACTTCCTTCATCTTCCTGAACAGTTTCCTAGCGAGTTGGGTCTGCCTCCTTGCCCAAACAAATTTGGATGGCAAAATGGTACCATGAGAAGAGCAAGGAGTAAGTCTTGGAGTAAGTCTGTCTACAGCATCTGAAGGCCAAACAAACAAGTGACTCACTTGCACCAAGAGTTTAAAGTAGATATGCAACCACATCAAATGAATGCTTACACAGACCCCAACATATAGGAGTGTGGAAAGTTCTTACCCTTTTTCCTCTGTGTTTATGGTGATTATTGCTTGCAGGCGAGATGAGAGTTCCCGCAGTCCAGCTCGACGGGGACCAGGACGACCGAGAAAACGCAAGCACTCCAGCACTCTCAGCTCACTGCGGCAGGGTTCGGTTAGCAAGAGTGACAGCAGGAAGGTCAAGTGAGTGATCAGGCATGACTTGTGGGAGAAAGGGAAACATAATGCCATAGCACTATCTATCCGAACTTGTGAGCAAGTGCATACATACGTGTGCCTTGCTTGTGGTAAAGGCAAGTTTTGCTGTATGCTGTGTGTGGCATTGGCAAACAAGTGTTGCCGCTGTTCATCTGTTAAGGATGAGGAGGAGCCTTTCAAGGGAAAAGCCTGAGTCAGAAGGGGGGGGGGGGGCTCTCAGTCTTTCCTTAATCCACTGCCCATAACTGCTTCCCCACAAGTGTGCTTTTCTCCCCGTTGGACTCATTTTCAGTCTCGAAAAGGGGCCAGAGTGAGAGAAAGAGGCAGGAAGCAGGAAAGGAAAGGTTTAGTAGCTCTCTATGGCCTATCACTTTTCCACTTGAAATTGTGTAAACCCCCCCCCCCCCCATTTCACTCTTTACTGGTGTATGGTGGTGATCTGTGTTTGAGGACATGGACTTGGCACTGTTGTCGTCGGTATTTCTGTCTCATATTTACCAGGGTGGTATTGTGAAAGAGATTAATTGCCTTTTTGAGACAGCAACTGCAAGAAGAGAGAGAGTCTGTATGTGTACACAGGGCATTGTGGATATATGATTGTATTTTTGGGAGAAAAACATCTGTATGTTTCAGTATGGGGACACATCACACTTTAGATTTTTAAAATGCAGGAAGCAATATGATTTACTACTCTGTATGGATAATTCATACATGCCTGCTCTCCATTGCCTTATTGAGCATTTTTGTACTGCAGAATTCAGTACAAATTCTTAGCACAAGAGACAGAAACACCCATTCCACAAAATCCTCTATATCCAATTCTGAGCATGGCCACAGAGGGAAGACTTAAGTCCCACACAATCAAGCCATGTACAGATAGTGGAAATTTGTCTACAGACTTGAGGAAACTTTCAGCTTTGCAGAAAAATCCCAAAACAATTCTGAAGATCTTGTTAAGTGCCATGAGATATTACAGGGAAAGGTAGGTAGAGGTGGGAGGCTTGTAACAGAAAGCACTCTCTGCCACCCACCAGCTGATGGGGAGGGGGCCTGGAGATGCATTGCCCTGTACTTCTCTGACCTAGTCTTCCTCCATCATTTGGGCAGCAGTGATGGGGGAGGCAGCAACTTGGAGAAGAGGAACAGAGAAGTGGCCATGGGAGAGGAGAAAGTGTTGATGGGAGGGTATGGGGTGAGCAAGAGAGGAAACAGGGGCTAGGGGGATGAGATGTCCCCTATCTTGAGTACATCCTTTGTAGGTCTCTTGCTTGTAATCCCCTCCCCAATTCTAGAATAATATAGCATAATATTATCGAACATACAAAATGCTTGTTTGGTGTGTAAATGGTGGTGATAACGTATTTTGATATCAAGATACTGGGGTGGATACAGCCGTCCTCCAACTTTTCCTCAAATAGAAGAGCCCTTTAAGTTGTTGGAAGCCTCCTTAGACTGGCGGAAGATTTCAAACTTGAGTTTGAAATGAATGAATAAATAAACTTTTCTCAGTGGAGTGGTAAGATAGGGGTAGGATCCACCCACTCCGTATTCATAGCTGTTGTCTCCTAGAAGCAGTTGCATTTCAGCACCAAGTGCAGGGCTTCCCTGGAATGTAACAGTGGACAGCAAAATCTTGGGAGATTAACTGGGCTGGAATGTTGCCTGTTTCACTGTGCTCCCCACCCCATGTCTCTCTTGCCTCCTGCACTTCTGTGGGGGAAGAAATGCCCCTTTTTGAAGAGGAAGGCAGCGTTGCATAAAAGCCTCTTTATCTGTGCTGTATAAAGTCATTGGTCACGCTGCAGTGGTGTTCATTGCTGCTGGCGCTTTATGATTATCCATTAGCCGCCCGGCACAGTCATTCCCGCACTCACGGGCCCTGTATAATTGTCCTTCTCTGCTACAAATTGCCTCTCCCGGCAGGCCCATTTGCATAAATCCTCCGAGCTAGTCCAAACATGATTGGAGCACGCGTGTGCGCGCTGCATCAATCCTGATGATTTGGTAATAATAGTTAAATCTGTACTAAATGGTTCCTTCAATTAAGACAGAAGAAAAAAATTAATCTCTAGGTTTTATGTCACAAAACATTAGCAAATGTAGTGAAGGTTACAGGGGGAAAAAAAGCAGTTAGTGTTGGCTTTGGGTTGCAACATGGCTCCGCCATATGGCTTATGGAAACCTTCCAGGGCTTGGTGGAGATCTTGCTTGCATTCTCCCATTCCTCCCTACAACCTTCACCAATATACAAGAATTTATCCTGGGGAAAAAGGATTCCTCTCCCTTCCCCAGTGCTTGCAAAATATGTGTGGGTTAATGTAAAGTTAAATTCAACAGGGAGCCCACTGTTGGCTGCTTTGGTAGAGAGTCCTTGCCCTTACATTACTAAACTATCCAGTGACATCTAAGGAAAAAGGGTGGAGGGGGTGGAGTCAGATAAGTGCTACAAATGGGACCCTAAATGACATTCTTTGCCCTGCTGCATTTTTAATGTACATTTATAAGATTCCTGAAGCTGCTTCACCAGGGTGTGTTCACAGCCAAATTTTAACAGCTATGTTTCCCTTTTGAATTATGGGATTCCATTCTTTGAGTTCCATTACCTCCCAGATGGCGCACAATAGCATTCAAAATTCCCAGTTGCTTGCAAAGGAAATCCAGAGACACAAAACTCTTCCACATAGAGGAAGGGACTAATATCTCGGGCCAGCAATATACCAAGTAGATATGTTACATGTTTAGAGACTTGAGGAAGGGATGTCTATGACATACGCACTCTAATCAAACATGTTGCAGGTTTTCTTGAGGTGCTGTACGAACGTGCAAAACATTCGACCATTCTGCAGCATGGATAGTGATGGCTCTGTCACACTGCCTTCAGGTCTCTTTAGTGGCAAATTATGCCAGCACATTCCAACAGTGGTATCGTACAAGTAATGTAATCTAATATCAGGGGGATTTAAGTTGGGATTGTGGTTGTGAGTGTATATTATGGCTACCAACTGCCTGGAGGAAAAACAACCTGTCCATTTAATAGAGTTTTAAGAAAATGTTATTTACCTCCATGCCATGAAAGCGCAGGTCATTTTTCTCCAGGCCTGTTGGCAAGCAACCCTAGTGTATTTACAGGGCATAGTTATCTCTCCCCAGTTTTTAGTCCTTTGAGAAGTATTATGGCATTAATTAATTGTAATTTTAATAATAACTAGGAGAAGTGTAAACTCATTTAGAAGCTTCTTGCACAGTGGACTCACTATGAATACTGCTAGTATAAAAGGCCACAAAAACAGCAAAAGCCAATGGCACATTCTTCCATATGCCACAGTTGCCTCTTGCTTACACTCTTATGCTGTGCTGTGTCACAGACACACAAATATGTTTGTAATTTATATTTGCTTATTATAGCTGTGTTCGCTTATTATATTTGCTTATTTATTCATTCATTCAATTTATACCCCACCCTCCCTGCCAAGGCAGGCTCAGGGCGGCTTATGCCACAGCACATCCTTATAACTTGCATGAATATGCTCATATGCAATCGGGCATTGAATCCACCCTTCCCACAGGTCAAACTTTTACAGTCAGGCTCCCAGAGAGAGGATAATACTGCCGCCCACGAGACTCAAGTGCGCACCTGATTGCTGGCATGCATTATTTTTTGTCTTGCTCATTTGCATGCTGACATATGCACTTGCCTTGTAAAGCTGCCCCAGCAAACAACTGTGGCATAGGATTCCCCCGTTATGTGACGAGCCAAGGCTTCCACCCATAGTGGCATCCCTGCCATGTCTCAGGCTGCAGTTTTTGGCCTCATTTGAGGGACACAGGCTCCTACAGCAGATGGAGGCCCAGCCTCTTGGCCTTCTTCCTATCAGGAACATTCCTGTTCCTTGAGCTTCCCATGCTGAGCAGAGCCTCCTGCCAAACTTGCCTGCCTCCAGCCACTCCCCGGAACTGCACTGTGGCCTTGAGCCATGGTAATTCTGTGTCAGAGTATGTTGCGGGGTGGCAGCTGGGGGGCTTGGCCTTCGAGAGAGCACTTAATTGCTGGCTGTTCCAGAGCCAGCCTGTTCCTTTTTCCGCCTGTGGCTCTTTGCCTGCTTCAGGGTGCTCTGCTCCCTTCCCATCCCTCCTCTTAACCAGGGAATTCCCTCCCTCCTTTCCCGCTGGCTGCAGCCGCCAGAATGGAATTTGGCACCAGCTCCAGGGTTGACACTGGGTCAAAAGGTTGCAGTACAGGGGCAGGGCCTGAGAGAGGAGTGTGAACAGAAGCTGTCTTGGGAAGAAGGGGGTTGTGCAGTCTCAAACCCTGGGCTGGATTCCCAGGGTGAAGCAAACTGAGGCGGCTTTTCTGGGTGCTGGAGTGGAGCAATTAGAACTAACGAGCATTTGAGATCAGAGCGGGCAGGCATCCAGCAGTGGGGGATGGGGAAAAGCCTTCAGGGAGCTAATTTGTTCCATATTTACTATGGTAGCAGGACAAGTTGTAACAGCATTGCCAGACCCGAGTGGGGCAGATCCTTTAGAAGGTGTTAAAAGGTGACCCACCCCAGATAAATCCAAACCCAGTTTTTGTTTCTGTGAGTATGTGGTGAGGGTCCTCTCTCTTTCTGTCTCCCTCTCCCTCTCCCTCCCCCTTTTCTTTTCTTGATTTGGGCTGCTTGAAATATAATACAATGCTGCCTTTGCTGCTTCTTTCCTTTCGCCCAGCATCAAGCAACACATCCCTTCATTGCTTCTTTAATGTGCCAGATGGGATCAATCCTCCTCACATCCTCTCCATTATGCCAGTCCAAACTGGCTGCATACTGTCCCTAGGAATATACAGGAAGAGAGCAAAGCTTGCAGAGAGAATCCTGGAGTGCTCCTCCTATGGATTTTACTGAGCTTTTCTGTGGAAGAGCTGGGGGGGGGGGGTTGTAGAGCAACCACCTCAGTCCTTTGAGCATTTGTACATTGAGTCTTTGTGTGTGCTACGTTTCTGTGGGTGCCTAGAAGAGCAGAATGGTGGTACTGAGTGCACAGTTCAGCTTTCTGCCTTCACTTTGGGGAGGGGGGGGAGACGAGAGCATGGGCAATGCCTGTGGAAATCTCAGAAGAACTGCTGAATGAGCTTTCCCAGGATTAGGGGCAGAGCTTTAGTGCCCTACATAGCTCCTTGCCTCTCCTGTGACTTGCAGAAGCAGAACAAAACTGTCCAGAACAGCAAAAATTGCAGAATAAATTCTGTACAATAAGCAATTTACACAAATGTGCCCAATTTGCATCCTATATGCAAGTCACAGAATGTATATTGCCAAGCACAGAATTCTTATTTTGTTACTGCAGCCGCACTTTAAGACACACCAAAGTCATTACCAACAGCTGAATGGAATCTGCATATTTTCAGTAATACTGCAGTGTGCAGAATAGATTCCAGCATTCGATCCGTTAAGTTGTGCAGAAATGTTTAGCATTCTTCTCTTCTTTTTTTAAAGCAGATTTTGTCCCTGTGCTGGGAGAAAGAAAAAAGAAGAAAAGCTCAAAAGTACATTAGAAGTTTCTGCTAAATGATTAGGACTGCATTATCTGCTACCAGTGTTCCATGCAGAAGGCAGTTTTTAATACGAATTAATGTGCAGCCAAATTTGGTTTATCAGTGTATATAGGTGCAGCATGGAGGAGCACCATGCATCCTACTATACAGGAATTTCACTCCCAGCCTTAGAAACGAGTCAGTGTTTTGTTGGATTTAGAGAGTGAAACAACTTTACTCTGCACCACCTCCAGTACTTCCCTATGGTCCCCAGTCCTTGTCTGTCTTCCCTTATTCTGGTTGACATATTTTCCATGACCCTCTGTTCATCTCTTATAAGAACACTAGCAGTAAAGCCCGTTGTGAAAGCAATACAACGGGATCTAGAAAGAGGCTCTGGGGGAGTGCTCTGGCTTTGGGCAAACAGTGTCAATTTGCTGTGGTGACCTCAGCAGGGTATAATGACAGAGTCCACTGTTTTCTCCAGAGGAACTGATCTCTGCTACCTGAAGAGCAGTTGTAATTGTGAGTGATCTGTAGCCCTCACCTGGAGATTGGCAGCAATTGTTACCCAGGACAAACTGGCTGGTTTGGAGGGTGTAGTCTATGGCATTCTACCTGTCTGAGGTCCCACCCCTCTGCAAACCCCACCCTCTCCAGGCTCCACCCCTCAAATCCCCAGGAATTTGTCAGCATGTAGTTGGCAACCCCATCTCCTTCCCAGCTAACCATCAACCTACCATTATCTGCCCCTTTGACTTCAGCTGACTTCTGCCCTCCCTTCTGCAGAGTAGTTGTAATTCTGAGTGCTCTCCAGCCCTCACCTGGAGATTGGCAACAATGGTTCCCTATGTGGGACTGACTGGTTTGGAGGGTGGAGTCTATGGCAGTGTACCTGTCTGAGGTCCCACCCCTCCTCAAACCTCACCCTCTTCAGGCTCCATCCCTCAAATCTCCAGGAATTTCCCATCTGGAGTTGGCAACCCTATCAGGACTGGCCCCAATGTGTTTTCTCCCAAAGGCCAAAGTAGGTGACAGGACCAAGCTTAGTTGCCTACCAACAGGCACTGAGGGGAATGTAGGGTTGCCAGCTCTAAGGAGGGAAATACCTGGAGGTTTGGGGGGTGGATTCTGTAGAGGGCAGCATTGGGCGGGGGGGCGAGGCGGAAGGACTCAGCAGGTATAATGTCATAGGGTCTACCCTCCAAACCATCCATTTTCTCCAGGGGAACTGATCTCTGTCATCTGGAGATCAATTGTAACAGTGGGAGATCTCCAGGTCCCACCTGGAGATTGGCAACCCTAGGGGAAAGTCAGCTGCACAGCAGGGGGTTGAAGAGAATGGTTTGATGGCTGCTGGGCCAAGATTGGCAACAATAGTTCCCCAGGAGCCCCATCGTAAATGCACCAAACAATTCCTAAAGATTTTCCAAAACACTACTCTGTTTTGGGCTCCTGGGGAACTTTGAAGTAGCACCACTGCCTTGCAGGGGGGGGGGGGTATGAGGTGTGGAATGGAGTGAAGTCCAATCAGCTTCCATATGCAAAAGACCTTGAAGGTTCCATATGCAACTGACATTCCAACTGCCTTGTGGGGAGGGGGGGTGAGTTTGAGGTGTGGAATGCAGTGAAGTCCAATCAGCTTCCATATGCAAAAGACCTTGAAACACTGGGCGGGACTGCACAAAGCAGCCAGTCAACCCAGCCAGCGTCTTCTGACTGACAGTTCAAGCGTCCATACACTAAAGGAGTGCATTTTAGAACTTTGGCACCCACTACTCAATTATATATAAGGAGAGATAAGAAGAGCCCTGCTGGATCAAACCAATAGTCCATCTAGTCCAGGATCCTGTCTCATACAGTAGTCAACTAGTTCCTCTGGAGGGCTGACAAGAAGGAAAAAAGGCTGAGGCCTTCCCCGGATAGTGCCTCCTGGCTCTGGGATTCAGAGGACTAGTGCCTCTGAACGTGGAGGTTCCCCTCAATCACCATGACTGGTAGCCATTGATAGACTTATCCTCCATGGATCTATCTAATCCCCTTTTAAAGCTGTTTAGGCTTGTGGCCATCACTACATCCTCTGGCAGCGAATTCCACATTTTAATCACTCTGTGTAAAGTAGTATTTCCTTTTGTCTGTCCTGAACGTACTACCCATCAGCTTCACTGGATGCTCTTGAGTTCTAGTATGAGTTCTAGTATTTCGGGAGAGGGAGAAAGCTTTCTCTTTGTCAGCTCTCTCCACCCGATGCATAATTTTATAAACCTCTATCATATCTCCCCTTAGTCCTCCCTTTTCTAAACTGAAAAGTCCCAGACTCTTCAGCCTTTCCTCAAAGGGAAGGTGCTCCAACCCCCTAATCATCTTGGTTGCTCTCCTCTGTACCTTTTCCAGCTCTGCAATGTGCTTTTGGAGATACAGTGACCAGAACTGTACACAGTATTCCAAATGAGGCCACACCATAGATCTGTACAGGGGTATTACAATATTGGTTGTTTTATTCTCAATCCCTTACCTAATAATCCCTAACATAGAGTTTGCCTTTTTCATTGCTGCAGCACACTGGATTGACACACTCATGGAGCTAGCCAGTAAGACCCCAGGATCTTTTTTCCTCTCAGTCTCAGCAAGTTCAGACCCCATTAGCCTAAACTTGAAGTTGGGATTTTTTGTCCCAATGTGCGTCACCTTACACTTACCAACACTGAATTTCATTCTGCCACATTGTTGCCCGCTTACCCAGTTTGTGGCGATCCTCTTGGAACTCTTCACAGTCAGCCTTGGTTTTCACCATCCTGAATAATAATTTTGTGTCATCTGCAAACTTGGCCACTACACTGCTCACCCCTAGATCTTCGACGTGGTCTCTGTGCTTCACACCCATGGGATCTAGTGCGCACGCGCTGGATCGACCGGTGCTGTAGCAAGCTCTTTTAACAGATTTTCGCGCCCAGTCCCTCGGGCATGCGCAGGAACCCCACCATGCATGCCCAGAGGGGTGGGCGCGGACATCCCGCCAGTTCCTTTCTTACCGCCGTGTTGAGTAGACCTCTTCTTCGTCGGTCTGATCAGTTCGCTGTTAGCTCAACCTCACAGCTCTTAGGAATAATTTCCAAACTTCTCTTACTTTATTTTTTGTTTGTTTCTTCTTCAAAAACAGTTAAAAAAATTTTTTTTGCTTTCGGCTGAGGGGAGTTTACCTCAGGCCTTCGGGCTAACCCCCCCCCCCCAACGTTCCCTCGTCTTCTTTTCTTTTATGGAGAAGGGTTTTTTTCAACAGGTGCAAGGGTTGCGGCAGCAAACTTGCTCCTCCTGACCGTCATACCCTCTGCATTTTTTGCCTCGGAGAGTCTCACCAGCCAGAGTCCTGTCGCCACTGTGCACGTTTCTCCAACCAAACGAGAAAAAAACGTGCTGCGCGCCTTAAAGTGGCGCTGCTTGAATCGGCCCTTGCTCCTGCCTCAGCGATGGAGGAGAGACCGTCTACATTGACAGCTCCGGCACCGAGACCTGTCTCTGATGTCGACCGCCCGACGCCGAAACTATCGACATCGAAGGCACGGTCATCCGCTTCCACGCCAGTCAAAAAGAAGCCTAAGGCGAGCAAGGATCAAAAGTCTGCTAAGAAGGGCACCTCCAAGCCCCTGAAGGCGGCGAAGAAGGGGAAGGAAGCGGTGTCTGCACTGGGTGATGCCCCTAATGTGCCTCCTGCTCCAACAACAGTATCGATATCGGAGGCCCAAGTCCCTCCACCGATACCGACCATTCATGTTTTGGACTCCCCTGTCCACCAATCGGAGCGTCAAATGGATGCAGAGCCTTCTCTGTCTCCTTCCCCGTCGTCAACATCGACAGTATCGGAAGCTCCCGACATCGATCCACGTCGGCACCGATATACTTAATGTGACACGCAGCGTCACCCTCCATGTCTGCAAGGTCAATCTGTTGATATCGACGACCGAGACTACAGGGACGGCTCTCACAGACGGGCTGCTGCTTTGTCTCCCAGATGGCCACGGTCCAGAAGTCGCTCCCCAAGAGTCTTCCTCCCCCCTTCAATGTCGTGGGATCAACGACAGTTGAGGTACCTGTACGGGGCTTATCCTCCATCCATGCCATGGTTGACTCCGGCGGGCTACTCTGATTGGGATCGCTATTCATCCCACTCTGTTCATAGGTCGAGATCGCCCCACAGGTCGAGACCTTCAGCATCTCTGTTGCGTCCTCCTATAGTCAATCCTTCCCATCATACTTTGGAACCAAGTCGTCCTGTCAACCCTCCGGTCACTCCAACACCGGTCGTTCCTGTCGTCCAAACAACTTGTCAACAGGACACTTCGGTCCAAATACCGCATGACTCCTCTGACTTCATAGAGGAGGACTCAGATACGGAGGCTTCTGAAGCTCATACCTCTCCCGACGCTACAAGAGTTAGACAAAAGCATAAAAGCTTCTCGAGCTCTAGGAGTCTCCTCCACTGCAAAACAACAATACCGTTCCCGCACCTGGTCGAGGTCCTGGCAGAGGCGTACACCAACTCATCAATCTCCAGACACATGATGGAGACCACGAGCGTCTTCGGGAGGCCAAAGACCTGCTTTTCAGAAACCAAAATTCGGTTCAGGCCAACAAGCTTCCCGCACCAAACAGTCCAAACCCTCCAAGCAGGGTTTTTTACTTCCCTGTCACTGAGTCAGCTCCTACCCATCTGTTTCCCTTTCTTCACGCCTGGCATCTAATCACCTCGGACGAGTGGGTGCTGTCCATCTTGACCCGAGGTTACAAAATTCAGTTCCACCAGAACCTCAATACTCCTGTCGTCATCTCCACACCCCCTTCCCCACCTCTCCTCGAGGAGGTGTCCGTCCTTCTGCAGAAGGGAGCCATCGAACAGGTACTACCACACCTCCAAGGGACGGAATTTTATTCCTGATACTTCACAGTCCCGAAGAGAGACGGAGGCGTTCGACCCATATTAGATCTAAGGGAACTGAACTGTTTTGTGACCTACCACCGCTTCCGCATGGTATCCCTACAACAGATCATGCCATTGCTTTGGAGACACGTCTGGATGGCCACCCTCGACCTCCAAGACACATATTTTCACCTTACTATCACCCCTTCCACCGCCAATACATATGCCTACGCTTTGCGATTGGTCAACAGCACTACCAATATACGGCCCTTCCATTCGGCCTATCCAGTGCCCCAAGGGTCTTCACAAAGACTGTGATTGTGGTTGCGGCTTTCCTCCATCTCCGGGGAGTTTCCATCTACCTCGCTAATCTCCCATGGGTGTGAAGCACAGAGACCACGTCGAAGATAAGCAGGTTGCTTACCAGTAACCGGTGATCTTCGAGTGGTCATCTGTGCATTCACACCACCCGCCCTCCTTCCCCACTGCTGTCAGCTTCTACATTTTTAATAGGGGTTGATTTGCGGCGGTTTGAAGGAACTGGCAGGATGTCCGCGCCCACCCCTCTGGGCAAGCGCGGTGGGGTGCTTCCTGTTTAATTCATTTGGGCAGACCTTCCATTTTTTTAAAAGAAGCCTCTTTACTTTTTTAGCTTCCTTGACTTGTGTTGTTAACAATGCAGGCCTTCTTTTAGACTTTGCAGTGCCTTTCCTAACCTGTGGAATGCATTTTATTTGGGCTTCAATTAATGTGGTTTTAAATAGCTTCCAAGCATCCTCTATTTCCCCTTCAGCTTCCTTTTTACTATTCCCCTCATTTGTATACTGAACTCAATAACACTGTGGTCACTGTCCCCAATTGGTGTAACAACCTCTACATCTGTCACCAGGTTTTGAGACCTGCTCAGAACCAAGTCCAAGATCACTTCCCTTTTGGTTGGCTCTGTGACCGTTTGAGTGCACAGTCATTTGTGATGTCTAGGAATCTCATTTGTACAGTGTGACTCAAACACATGTTTACCCGGTCAATATGAGGGTAGTTGAAGTCTCCCAGTATAACATTATTTGCTTTAGTTTGGTGTAGTGGTTAGGAGTGTGGACTGTCATCTGGGAGAACTGGGTTTGATTCTGCACTCCTCCACATGCAGCTGTTGGGTGACTTTGGGCAAGCCACAGTTCTCTCAAGGGCAGTTTTCTCAGAGCTCTCTCAGCCCCACCTACCTTACAGGGTGTCTGTTGTGGGGAGGGGAAGGAGATTTTAAGCCACTCTTTTGGGTAGTGAAGGCGGGGTATAAAACCAATCTGTTCTGCTGCTGCTGCTGCGTCTTCTGAGTCACCTGCCTTATTTCCTTCTGCATCTCAAGATCAGCCTCAAGGGTTTGATCAGGTGGGCAATAGTACACCCCCACTTTTAAGTAACTCTTAGGGCCCAGTATGGATGACCCAGGAAACTACAGGCCAGTCAATCTGACCTCTGTTCCAGGGAAGATACTGGAGAAGATTTTAAAGAGACTGATCTGCGAGCATCTAAGGACAACTTGGTGATCCAGGGAAGTCAGCATGGATTTGTCCCCAACAGGTCCTGCCAGACAAACCTCATTTCCTTCTTTGATCGAGTGACAAGCTTACTGGATCAAGGGAATGCTGTTGATGTTGCTTACCTGAATTTCAGTAAAGCTTTTGACAGGGTTCCCCATGATGTTCTGATGGGTAAACTAAAGAACTGTGGACTGGACTGTAGGATAGTTAGGTGGATAGGGAGCTGGTTGGAGAACCACATTCAGAGAGTAGTTGTCAATGGCATTTCATCTGAATGGAGGGGGGTGTCCAGTGGGGTGCCACAGGGCTCCGTTCTGGACCTGGTACTTTCCAATATTTTTATAAATTATCTGGGTAAGGGAGTGGAGGGGCTACTCATTAAATTTGCTGATGACACTACATTGGGAGGAGCAGCAAACACACCAGAAGATAGAGATAGAATTCAACAAGATCTGAACATGTTGGAAAAGTGGGCAGATGTGAACAAGATGCAATTTAACAAGGATAAGTGCCGAGTTCTACATCTGGGTAACAAAAATGAGGAACACACATACTAGATGGGGGATACACTTCTGAGTGTGTGAACAAGATCTTGGGGTAAGGGTGGACCAAAAGTTAAATATGAGCAGCCAGTGTGATGCGGCAACAAAAAAGGGTAATGCAATCTTGAGGTGTAACAACAAAGGCATAACATCCAAAGCACAAGATGTCATAGTTCCGCTGTACACTGCATTGGTCAGGCTGCACCTGGAGTATTGTGTGCAGTTCTGGAGGCCTCACTTCAAAAAGGATGTGGAAAGAATGAAGCGGGTGCAGAGGAGAGTGACGAGGATGATTGGGGGCCAGGAGACCAAGCCCTATGAGGAAAGGCTGAGGGACTTGGGAATGTTCAGTCTGGAGAAGAGGAGGTTGAGGGGGGGCATGATTGCTCTCTTTTAAGTATTTGAAGGGCTGTCACTTAGAGGAGGGCAGGGAGCTGTTCCTGTTGGCAGCAAAGGAGAGGACTCGCAATAATGGGTTTAAATTAAGGGCGGGAAGGTACCAACTGGATATTAGGAAAAACTTTTTTACAGTCAGAGTTGTGCAACAATGCAATCAGTTGCCTAGGGAGATGGTGAGCTCCCCCTCACTGGCAGTCTTTAAGCAGTGTCTGAACAAACATTTGTCAGGGATACTGTAGGCTGATCCTGCACTGAGCAGGGGGTTGGATTAGATGGCCTGTATGGCCCCTTCTAACTGTGATTTCCACCCATATTGTTTCTGTTGAGGAGTTAATTCCCCTAATGTTTTCTAACTTACTGATTCGGTGCCCTCTTTGATGTACTACGCAATATCACCACCAACCCATTCCTCCCTGTCCTGCCTATAGAGTTTAGACCCAGGAATGACTGTATCCCATAGATTTTTCCCATTCCACCATGTTTCAGAGATACCTACTATATCTAAATTGTCATTGAACACCAAGCGCTCTGGCTTCCCCATCGTAGCTCAGCAACTTCTAGCATTGGCATATAAACACCTATAGTGTGTTTCCCTCTCCAGTAACCCTCGCCTCCCTCAGCCCCTTAGTCTCCACACGTGGCCCTCTGTCGCCATTGTGCCCTCACTCCCAAGTTCTATTACACTCCTAAATATTACCCTGAGTGTTTATGCAATCATCCCTTTGGACTGGCTTGTTGTGAACCAGAGGCTCCCCAGCGCCTATCGGCTTTCCCCCCAGGATTAGTTTAGAAGCTGCTCTGCCACCGTTTTAATATTTATCACCAGCAGCCTGGTTCCTTTTTGGTTCAAGTGAAGCATTTCTCTTTTGTACAGGTTTGGCTTGTCCCAGAAAGTTCCCCGGTGCCTAAGAAATCTAAACCCTTCATCCTGGCACCACTTTCTCATCTACGCATTGAGACCTGTGCCTGTCTGTTGGCCCTGTGCATGGATCCATCAGCACTTCTGAGAATACTACCTTTAATGTCCTGGCATTTAATTTTCTGCCTAATAGCCGAAACGTTTCCTCCAGGACCACACGACTACATTTCCCAATGTTATTGGTGCCAACTTGCTCCATGACTGCTGACTTCTCCCCAGCACTATCAATCTATCTAGACAGCATGTGATGTCCACAACCTTTGCACCAGGCAGGCAAGTCCCTTGAGGGAATGAACCTGCTCCCTAAGAGCCACGAGCTCCATGCAGCGAGCACACACCCACAATTTCCACCCAGTGGGTAGCTAATCGTACCTGTGGCACTCTCTACAAAATTCTGGATAGCTTCTGCTCCCTTGCTGGCTTTCTGCCTTCATAACTGTTTAGTGGTTTAACTTTAAAAGTATCTAGAGTGATACAGGATCCTCAGCTCTGATCCCCAGGCTAAGAGCCACAGGCCAAGAACCCTTTGACTCTTGCCCTTAGGCTTGCACCAAAGGCTTACTCCTCTGCCTACGAGAAATCTTACAGTTCAGAGGCCCACAGCCCCCACCTCCCAGCAGCAGCAGCAGCAGCAGCAGCAGCAGAAGATAGGGCCTGCAATCAGCCCCAGGCAAATAGACCTTGCTCAGTGAGGAACAGACTTGACAACAGGTTTGCCAGGTCTTACCTCCTTGCCGGTGGGGGGTGGGAGGGAGCTTTCTGGGAGTGAGGGAGTGGGACGATGTTGCTGTGGGCAATGTCCCCGACATAAGACCCTTGCTGGCTTTCTGCCTTCATAACTGTTTAGTGGTTTAACTTTAAAAGTATCTAGAGTGATACAGGATCCTCAGCTCTGATCCCCAGGCTAAGAGCCACAGGCCAAGAACCCTTTGACTCTTGCCCTTAGGCTTGCACCAAAGGCTTACTCCTCTGCCTACGAGAAATCTTACAGTTCAGAGGCCCACAGCCCCCACCTCCCAGCAGCAGCAGCAGCAGCAGCAGCAGCAGAAGATAGGGCCTGCAATCAGCCCCAGGCAAATAGACCTTGCTCAGTGAGGAACAGACTTGACAACAGGTTTGCCAGGTCTTACCTCCTTGCCGGTGGGGGGTGGGAGGGAGCTTTCTGGGAGTGAGGGAGTGGGACGATGTTGCTGTGGGCAATGTCCCCGACATAAGAACATAAGAGACGCCAATGTTGGATCAGGCCAAAGGCCCATCCAGCCCAACACTCTGTATCACACAGTGGCCAGAAATACCAGTAACATCAGGAGGTCCATCAGTGGGGCCAGGACATTAGAAGCCCTCCCACTGTTGACCCCCCCAAGCACCAAGAAGACAGAGCATCACTTGCCCCAGAGCCCCTATCTATACCTTGTGGCTAATAGCCACTGATGGACCTCTGCTCCATATGCTTATCTAATTCCCTTTTGAAGCCATCCATGCTTGTAGCCGCCACCACTTCCTGTGGCAGTGAATTCCAAGTGTTAATCACTCGGTGAAGAAGTACTTCCTGACATGATGACATCACATGGAAGCCAGAGACATCACATGGCGATGCTCTGGTGTTTGGGGCAAAACACTACAGTAACCATTGAGTTTTGCCCAAAATACCAAAGCATCACCATGCAATGTCCCCTGCATGATGACGTCACTTCTGCATGACATCATCACGTCAGGGACGTCGTGCTGGGTCTGGCTGTTACCGCGGGGCTTCCCCCTGCTGGCCAGCTGGCCAGTGGGATCCCCGCTCCTACCTGGGGGCTGGCAACCCCACTTGACAAAAGGCCCAAACAGACCCAGACAAAAGCGCCACTCTCTAGCAGGCTACAAGCACCCACTTGCCCTCACACTCTGTCCTCTCACAAAACAGCCTCCGTTAATGCTCCCCACTAGTTTAGCAGTTTAGGAAAGGCAAAAGAATAAACCCTTCCCAGCAGCTCTCTCCTGGGTTCTTTCTTCCAACCCAGCTGGCTCAGTTCTTTCCAACACCAACCTCTCTCCCAGATTCTGAAGAGAAGAAAATTGTAATAGTGTAATGCATATTATTCACTATTGTATATTTATTCCAGTAGAGGTCTCAGGACTATGGAAATGGGAGAACTTTTTAATCCATAATTACAGAATTCCTTATTATTGAGGCATGTACTTTCCATGCATCTCCTAGCCTATTGGTTCCTCCAAAATGTATGGAATATCCACTCCCACCTTCCCTCAAGACCTGCACCCTCAGACACTCATGTGGCTCCCAAATTGCCATCATTCCAGGGCTAAGGAGTTAAATTTCCTGGACAATCCCATTGCACACAAACACTTCTGACAAGCTCAGTTGAAAGAGGTGATAGTCCCAACCCCGATACCATAGCTTGTGAACTGATGAGCTGCAGGAGAAATGGCAACCATCCTGGAATGTGGCTGGAAGGCATGAAACATCCCGGAATGCCTCCTCTGTTTCCTAGAGCAGCCACAGTATGCATGGGAGGGACACAGGATGCCACATTCCCACTCTCATAAAACATGCACAGGAGTGGCTCTCCATAGACTCTTCCATGCAAGAGGTCTCATCTGCTTCACTGAGGAATTGCTTAATCAGTCTTTCTAGGGTAGGGTTGCCATGTCCTTCTGAGTCCCAGCGGGGGACTTTGGGGGGGGGTTGGGGGGGGACAGCCCCAACGTGATGATGTCGTGCAGAAGTGGACTGGCACTTGCGCTCACGGCTTGGATTGCAGGTGCATGCTGCCCCCCACTTTTCTCCCAAAGCATTGAAAGGATTCCTTTAAATACTTTTGAGAAGAAGCAGGTGGTAGCCCTGCGCATGTCTGTCCTCAATGCCGCGGATTTAAAGGGATCCTTTAAATGCTTTTGGGAAGAAGCAGGGGGAGTGGTGTGTGCCCCTCTCCCTCCCTCCTGTGAGATTTAAAGGGCCCTCCAGCTGATCAGCGGGCCACCTGCTCCCCGTCAATCAGCTGAAGGGCCCTTTAAATCTTGCAAGAGGGGAGGGAGAGGGGTGGCCACTGGTGGTCAGGCTTGAAAGTGAGCTTTGACTCTCGAAGTTTGGTGTAGTGGTTAAGAGTGGCAGACTCTAATCTGGAGAACCACGTTTGATTCCCGACTCCTCCACATGCAGCCATTTGGGTGACCTTGGGTCAGTCACAGTTCTCTCACTGCTCTTCTCTCAAGAGCAGTTCTCTCAGAGCACTCTCAGCCCCACCTACCTCACAGGGTGTCTGTTGTGGGGAGAGGAAAGGAAGGAGATTGTAAGCCACTCTGAGACTTCACATGAAGGGTGGGGTATAAATCCAACTCTTCTTCTTCATATGCCAAAACTCTTATTGGTCTCCAGAGTGCTACTGGACTTGAATCTATTTGATCTTCTTCGTGGTCTCTGTGCATCACACCTCTGGGATATAGTGCTCCTGTGCTGACCTCGATCGGTTCCTCTTGAAAGCGAAAGGGATTTTTGCGCCTGCTCCCCAGTCACACGCTGGCCCCCCTGCACATGACCAAAGGAGGGGCACGACAATCCCACCAGTTCTCTTCTGACCGCCATGCTGGTAGGATCTTCTCCGCTTCAGTCGGTTAAAAATTTGGGCTTTTAGGCCTATTCCTTGTTTCTTCAAAGTTTCTCCGTTTTTCTTCATGTTTATTTTTGTTAAGTGAAAGGACTTTGTTTCTACAGATTTATTTCCTTTTGGACTGTGTCGTGTGTTGCCCCTCTCCCGGCCTATGGCCAAGAGGTGGGGTTTCTTTAAACGGTGCCTTAAGTGCGGCAGCAAGATCCCCCCCCCCCAACGGACACTCGCTTTGTGTTTTGTGCCTCGGGGAATCGCACCAAGTGAACTCTAGTGCTCATTGCGCGAAGTTTTCGAAGCAGACAAGGAAAAACAGAGCTGCTAGACTTTGCGTTGCGCATTTGGAGTTAGCACTTTCACTGATGTCGTCACAGGACACTTCAGGGCATGCGTCAATGTCAACTGCTGCCTCAGCATCGACAGCCGCGCTGTCCCCGATACCGACTCACATAGATGTCGACCACCCGATGCTGAAACGCTCGGCCCAGACATCTCAGGGAAGGCAAGGACGGTCGGCCAGTCAAGCTTGAAACTCCCCCTGTGCAATCTCCGCTGACCCCTCGTAGGGCCACAGAATCAAATCTTTCGGGGGCTCCTTCACTTGACTCTCAGTGCCGACAGCAGCCACAAGGTGTACCTTGGTCACCTTCACTGCGTCCTATCCAGCTCATGGACTCTAAGCACAATATGGACTTAACACAGATCTCCCGGTCTTCCAGTGCCGAAAGTCTGTACTCAGATCGTGGAGCCGATGTGTCTGTCCGTCCTTCACAGCCCTGACCTGATGATCTAAAGCATCCTTTTGAAGAAGGTTCTGGACTTCTTCCAGGAGCATACTGGATGGTGGAGTAATTATGAAGTTGGGGGCCTCGGGTACATGGATAAATTCTATGAGGTACCCCTTTTCGATGACGGAAAGTACCCACCAGTCTGATGTTATTCGCTGCCAAGCAGCCAGGTAGGGAGACAGGCGGGTAGGGGTGGGACAACAGGAGTCAAAGGCTCTGCTTGGAAGCTTTCGAAGTCTTAGCCTTAGGCTGAGAAACAGAAGAGAATTTTGGTTTGTGCCTATAAGGGCGGGAAGACACAGTGGGTGAGCGTTGCCACTGTGTTTCCGAGGACGACTTAAGAGAGGATCTGCGAGACCATGGCTTGTTCCAGGATTCCACTTTGGATAGTTTAGGAGCTGATGTGACTCCTAAATTTCGCACCGTCTTTGTACTTTTGTCTAGGTCTTGCAGGACCATATCAGTCGTGGCACTGAAAAGGCCCTCACCTTCGAATGGAAGGTCCTCAATGAGAGTCCTGGTGTCCTGCGGTAGGGCAGTAGAACGCAACCAGGCGTGATGTCGGAGGGTAACAGCTGAAGTCAGCGTTTTGGTGGCCGCATCCAATGTGTGCTTAGCTGCACTGAGCTGATGCTTAGCCAAAAGCATTCCCTCCTTTTGAATCCTGTGAGCCTGACAGTTAGCGTCCTCAGGGAGAGTTGCAATAAATTCAGACATCTGCTCCCAAAGAGCAAACTGATATCTCCCCATACACGCCGTATAGTTTGAGGTCTTGATGCCAAGTGCTCCTGCAGAATAAAATTTTCTTCCAAACAAATCAAGTTTCCTTCCTTCTTTCTCAGAGGGGGTGGAATGACTGCGTCTGCCCTTGGAGGAAGAAGTGACTACGACAGAATTAGGTTTAGGGTGGGTAAACAGAAATTCAGCACCCTGCTCCTGCACCATAAACATATGATCTACCCTCTGGCTCGAGACGGGGGTAGATGCCGGGTGTGACCATGGGACTTTAGCTGCCTGAAGGAGGACTGAAGTCATCGGTAAAGCAATCGGAGTAGAGGTGTCCAACTGGACAATATCGAACACGGAGTCTGTCACATTAGGCAGGGGCTGTACCGTAGAGTGAGCGTGTTAGCCATCCGCTTGATGAAATCCCTGTAGGATTTTAAGTCTTCCGAAGGGGAGATCGCCCACTTGTTGAGGTGGTGAGGGTTCCATCGGAGGATCAGGGTTTTTGTCCCCTGATTGGGAGGAAGCGTCTTCAGAGGAGGAGTACTCAGATGGTTCGGAAAAAGACATAGGTGGCATCGGTATCAATGAACTCAGATCCGATGGATTTTTAAACTTTGGAATTGTCAGGTGTGACTGCTTGGAGGGTTTGCCCATCAGCCTCGACGGTTGGGGCCTCACAAACTCCGGTGTTGATGCAGGATCTCGATACCGGAAGTGACGTGAAGAGGCGGACTGACGGTCCCATTCCATCGGTTGGGGTGGGAACCACGTCATACTCCCTGTAAATGGGTAGGCCCCATACATGTATTGCCACGCCGTTGGTCCCAGGAGGGTGGTGGTGGCGGCGGTCTCGATCATCAGGTCAGGGCTGTGAAGGAGGGCAGAGTGCTTCACCACGATGTACCACACCTCAAACTCATGGCATGGAAGATCCCCTAGCACAGCTCAAAAACAGGATAGACCTTGTTCTGTTGAACTGTCGGAAGCCAGCTACACGTGCTTCCTGTGAAGGGAAGTGGAAGAAATTCCTGTCTTACCTCAAGTCGTTGGGTTTACCATCACCCCCTACGGACATGAGGATAGTTTTCAGATTTTTGTTGACCTGCCTGGACTTGGGTCTTAGTTGCTCCTCTTTAAGAGTCTATTTAGCTGCCATTTCCACTAATCATCCTGCGGTGGACGGCTATCTCATTTTTTCTCACCTGCAAACAAAGCAGTTCTTGAAGGGCCTCACTCACCTCTTTCCTCCGGCTCGTGGGCCGACTCCCTCCTGGGACTTACCTGTAGTACTGTCCAGATTAACGGGCAAACTGTTTGAGTCCATGGCCACGTCTAGTCTGCAGCTTCTCTCGTGGAAGACTGCCTTCCTAGTAGCCATTACCTCAGCAAGACGAGTGAGCGAATTGTCTGCACTCCGTTGCAATTCTCCATATTTGGTCTTTCGCCATGATGGTGTCACTTTGGCCCCAGATGTCTCTTTCCTGCCCAAGGTTGTTTCTGAGTTCCATTTGCGAGTGGACATCGCTCTTCCGATGTTTTTCCCGTCCCCTACGAGCGACGAGGAACGCCGTCTTCATACTCCACACGTCAAAAGAGCCGTACTCTTCTACCTTGATAGGACAAGGTCATTCCGTCAGTCACCAGCCTTGTTCGTCTCCTATAGCACACCTGTGCTGGGGAAGAAGCTCTCTTCGCAACGTCTATCCAGGTGGATTGTGGAAACCATCAAACTGTGCTACGTACTGGCCAAACGGCCACTTCCGGGCCTGTTCCAAGCGCATTTCACCCGCATTTGCATGATCACACAGTCCCTGGGAGCCCGCCACTGCATGATCAGACGC
Source organism: Gekko japonicus (assembly GCF_001447785.1). NCBI lineage: Eukaryota > Metazoa > Chordata > Lepidosauria > Squamata > Gekkonidae > Gekko > Gekko japonicus. Next base: position 1,084,079 of record NW_015160208.1, read on the forward strand.
AACTGTGGGTGGGTCAGGTTGTTTTTTGGGCCGCATATTTCTGGTGTGCTTCAACGACGGATCGATCGTTCGCATCTCCGCACCGAGTGCTCCCTATGCAGTGTGTGATGATGTGCATACTGAGACGGGGAAAAGAACAACAACATGGAGTTGGGATGGCCCAATCAGACCATCCCAACGCCATGGAAGCGTGCTGGCACAATCACACTGGGGAAAGTCCGTTCCTGGCCCGTGTCTTCCCCGGTGTCTTTTTACTCTGCTTCTGCAACGGAGCAAAATGGGTTGCTGACGGGAGCAGGACACTTGGCAGATGTTGGCGTCTGATCGCGCCCTTAAAATCTGCCCGGCATTCGCACCTATGGCACTGCTAATTCTGCGTGTGATCGTGCCCAAAGTCTGCCAAAGTGTGGAACAAGGCCTTTTCAGTAGCAATTTCTACTCTGTGCAGTGCACCGTTCAAGGGGTTCTGCTTCAGTCTGAGTTCCCCTATCCAATAGGTAGAAATATAAAGTTCTTCTATTTTGGAAAGTATTATTGGATTGATGGACTTTGTTTATGTTTTAAAAGTTGCATTGTTATTTAATTAATTTTTTTCTTTGAAAGTAGAGGTGTAAGTTGCCTAGGGTGGTTTCCTGATCAAGAGGGTGTAAATGTGTGTATCTGCATGCGGAACACAGGACAATGTGTTTTTTACACAGACACACACACACAACACATTGGGTTCATGCAATATGTAAGCCTCCTCCTCACCCTACATTCCTCTGCCCATCATACTCACAGACAACTTTCTAATAATAACTAGTCCTACTATGTGCAGGAAGAAATTGAGTTTCTCCTGTTTTACAAAGCTACCACAGTTCATTCTTAGTCAAAGCTGCTTCCTGAGGGAGTTGGGGATTTCAATAGAACCCAGATATCTTAGCACCTAGTTCCTGCTGTGCCCTCCCTTGCCTGGAGAAATGGGAAAGATCTCCAGCCCTGTTGTTTAAAGGCAGAGGGAATGCTCTGCCAGAGCTGTGTGGCACAATACTAAGCATGTTTACTCAGAAGTAACCTCCTCCGAATTCAACAGGACATATTGCCAAGTACATATGTATAGGCTTTTGACTTTAATAAAACAACAGCACTAAGACAAAGAATCGGGGGGAAGCTACACATGTCCAGTTCTGCCTATCTATGCATCACAGCCTCTGGCCCCAGAGAACATAGCCGTTATCATGAAGCTTGTCCACACTGTTTAACAAAAGTCCCAGGTCCTACACCAAGACAGTACAAATGCTGTGCTCAAAATCAGTTGTGCATACAAAGGGGTTTATTTTGCACAAACTTGTTAAAAGTCACAGATTGTGGCAGAAGACATTTATTTATTTAATTAATCTATTCTCCCCCCCCCCCGCATTTCTCTCCAGTGCAAAGCAGGTTACATCCTTCTCTTCTCCTCCATTTTATCTTCACAACAACCCTGTGAGGTAGGTTAGGCTGAGAGAGTGTGACTGGCCTAGGGTTGCCAGCCCCCAGGTGGGAGTGGGGGATCCCCTGATTTCACGGGCTCCAGCCAGCCACTGGCCAGTGGGGGGAAGCCCCACCCCAACAGCCAAGCCTGGGTGCGGCATCCCCAGCATGATGTCACTTCCGTGTGATGTTATCATGCCAGGGATTCCACGGGGATCCCCCCCCCCCCATTCCCGGGAAGCTCCTTCCCCACCCCCTGCCGGCAGAAGGAAAGGACCTGGCAACCCTCACTGGCCCAAGGTCACCCAGTGAGCTTCCATGGCATGAGTGGGGATTCAAGCCTGGATCTGCGAGATCCTAGTCCAACACTCTTAACCACTACACCACACTGACTCTCCATTTCTGAGCTTTTGTATATAGAGGAGAAGTGGGAAGGGGTTGGAAAACATCGGTTGGTGAAGGAAGAGTGGACAGGTAGGGCACAGGAATCCCCTGAAAAACAAGTATGTTTCCATCTCCCCTGTCCTGGATAGCCTGATCTTGTCAGATCTTGGCTGCTAAGCCAGGGTCGGCCCTGTTTAGTACTTGGATGGGAGAACACCAGGGTCACGACACAGACGCAGGCAATGGCAAACCACCTCTGAACATCTCTTGCCTTGAAAACCCCGTGGGGCCACTGTAAGTCAGCTGTGACTTGAAGGCAAAAAAAAAAAAGACATCTCATTTTCAAGTCTGTTTCCACAATTATGAGGTCTAGAAACTATTTTCTAAGGCACATCTTGTGCTAAGTGGTGCAGCACAGAATTGCAGAAAAAAAAGAGAAATTGATTATACTCTACGTGTATATGTGGCCACATGCTCTAGTTCAGGGTTCTCCAACATGGTGCCTATGGATGCCATGGCAACCACCAACGCTTTTTATGGTGCCTGCCAAGTGTTTTTTAAAAGTAGGCTTGGCCAGGTGGGGCAGCTGATTGGCCACTGGAGATCTGATTGGCTGCGCAGATTAAAATAACATTTTTTCATCACAAACTGCCACCATAGTGTTTGTTTTGTTCTCTCTCTCTCTTCTTCCTGGTGCATTTTTAAAAATTACTTCTCTTGTCTACTGCATTTGGGCTTCCTTTGAGGTGTCTGTTTCTACTTCCTGCAGGTCATTTTGTGTTAGCTGTGCCCAGGCTTATAGCCAGGATTTTTTTCTCTGGGTGGTGGTGGTGGGGGATTTACATTTTTAAGGGAGCAGTTGATTCAATTAAATTACATCAGACAGCTCTCACCCGCCTGCTGCCCTGGCATCTGATTGGCAGCTGGAGAGCTGGCTGTTTGCTTGGCCGCCATTACTTTAAAATATTTGAATATATATATTTAAAGTCTCTGGCATGGCTAGGGTTGCCAAGTGAATTTGTCTTACCGGCGGGGGAGCCTCGCCGGGCTCCGGGAGCCGTCCGTCAATGTGCGTGCGACGTCGATCACCCTATGACGTGCGACGTCGATCACGTTGAAGCCGTGGTCCCGATCATCGGAGGGAAAACCATAGAGTTTTCCCTCCGACGAACGGGGCCATGCCCCCAACCTCTGGTGACGCAACCACACTGCACTTCGGGGGGCAAAGTTTCCCCCGGGGCCTGATTCCGCAGCGGTGGAAATCGGGCCTCCGAAGCGGGGGTTTATCCGCCACCCGCCCCCACTTGGCAGCCCTAGGCATGGCTATTTGTGGGGCATGACTTTAATTAAGGGAACAGGGCCCCGAAATGTTACGGGCCTGGCTGTGCCTCCTGCAGCAGCCATTTTGTGGTTGCGCCCATCACCCTGTGTCAGAATTCCCAAGGTGTCCACAAGGACCACTGCTCTAGTTTTTGCTGATCATGTGTATAAGAATGCCGGTATTCCAAAGGAAGATTTGTTTTGCGCTCCAGCCTTAGTCATCAGCCTGTGGACTTCTCTCCATTATAGCTGAGGCAGTGAGCTGACTATCTTTCCACTGAGCTTTCTCCAAGCTGAGCATCTCTCTCCCATTTTCAGGTCAGTAAAGGCCAGCTTATCTCTGCTGTGTGCAGAACTACGGGCTGAGGGAGAACCCAAGAAGAAAAAAAGGAAAATATCAGAGACAGTTTATGGTGGCATTAAGAGCTCCCAGGTAAGTCCAATGTTGAGGTTCTTTATCCTTTTAGTTTTCTTGCAATTGACTAGGAAGCAGCCCACTAAGCCTATGAACAAGCTGGATCTGACAGAGCCAAGGGAAACCATATTCTGCCCCAGCTTTTAAAGTGGTTTGTTTATAACTTGGAATGTGCAGAGTCCACATATAAATGATAAATAATGCTTGATCTTCTTAAAGAGGCTTTGGGAGGCCAGGGAATTCCTAATCATCATCTTCAAACATCTAAAAGATTGCCATTAAAAATAGATAGCAGTTGTTTGTTCACATAGAAAATAAAGATATTGAATTAAATTGAAGAAAAATATGTGTAGATGAGACCAGGGGGAGGAGCTTCCTTACAGAGCAGCTAGGATATATGCAGAACCTTCTTTTTGGGTGGTTTGTGATTAATATTTGACAGCTGATTTAGATATAATGAATGCAGCTTCAGCAGTGGTGGTGGTGGAGCCAGTTAAGATAAACTCCCTCAGCTTTTCCCAGTTTCTTCATTTTGATATGTGAATCAGGGATGGGTAGGTAAGAGCAACAGGGAAAGGCCAGGGCATGTAAAAGTCTATGGATTTTCTGCTGAGAGTAATGTGTCTGCTTCTGTATATACTTGACCTGCAGGAGAAGGTGCGTTGCAAGAAGAGCAGTTCCCAAAGCAAACTGGCTTCCAGTGTGGTACACAAAGTCTCCCATCTGAAGCAGAAAGTCAAGAGCAAAGGCTTGCCCACAAGCATTGGCCCATTCCGTCGGAAAGAACCTAGCCCTGGCACCCGGATCCCAAAGAAACTTTCTCGGCCCAAGAGCTCCAAAGCAACACCTTCTGCAAAATACCCACAGCAGGACCTGGATATCTTGGAGGACAAACCGATCACAGGGAATGCTGATGCAGGTACTGATTGGAGCAGTGGGGAAGAATCTGTTGGTACCTGGAAACAAAGGTGGTGTTGCATATGAGAGGGTGCTGATAACATTGCAGTGGTTAGCTTGCACTACTGTTGTTGTTCCTAAGAGAGCACTGAAGCACTGGGACTGCTTCTGATGTCTTATGCTGTGTACTTTGGGCTCTTTGCTGGCCTCCCAAGATGGCAAAATCCTCCCACCTGAGCACTGCGAAAGGCAACCACAATTAGATTCTCCCAAGCCATTTATGAGTTAGTCCATCCTCCAGCAAAAGCTGGTCTCTTCGTCTTTGCCCAGGACTTTACAGCATAGTGTATTTCCTGCTGGCAAGCAGAGGAAGCTGTGCAATTTAAAAATAACTGCACAGGACGGCCTCTGCTGGGGCCTATGTCCGTTCCCATTTGATTGCAGCCTTATGGGCTTCCCCTGGAGCTCCTGGGGCATTTTATCAGGAAGTCAAGACTGAGACAGGAATTCCACTTCCACTCCCCCAAAGCCAACAGAACAAAGACATATTGTCAAAGGGGCAAAAACCAGGATGTAGGAACTAATGTTTGAAAGGTCAGTCAGCCTTCCAGTTGGGTCAGCACAGAGGGAGACAGTAGCTCAGACAGGACAGATTCAAGTTGCTTTTTTGTTTAAAAACTTTGGCTACCCTTCTATCCATTATTGGGGGGATGTTACCACCTACTTATATCTTTGGCCCTCACTGCAGTACTCAAAAGGTATAAAGTCCCAGACCATGGATTGGTCTAAATCGTGGATTGACCATGATGCTAATAATGGAATGAGGGACAGGCAATGCTGTACTAGGTCCCAAGTGAGACAGGAAGGTTTTGGTAGTAAAATATTTTGTGAACCACAGCCTAATCCCTTGGTTGTCAGCTCACATTGAAATGTGGTCCTCAAAAATAACATGTTGTTTGTCTTATTTGTCCTTGGTGGCAAAAGAAGCTGGGGTATAGTTGTCGTTTACAAGGCATGGCTCAGTCTCCTCCCCATACTGAAGTGGTCCTCTCCCTCCATCCATGAATTTCTCCTGATTCTTCTCTGTCCACAGATGACAATCGCCACGGAGACTATGAGAGTGATGATGATGGTGGTGGTGGTGATGACTTGACCAGCGACACTAGCTCCACCCTTCATGTGAGAGTAAACCCTTCTGTGATTGGCCCCTCTCCCTCCTCAGTTGTGAAAATGGAAGCCAATCAGAAAGCAAAGAAGAAAAAGGAGAGACAGGGGTTACTAGGTAATGTTTCAAATACACCCAAGCTGGTTGAGAGTAGGCCACAAAAACCTTATAGAAAAATGGCTAGGGATGGTTGCAATGAGAAACCCCAGCTTTTTAAGGTACACTGGGATTTGTAAGGTCCAGATCTGCCATGCCACGCCAAACTGCAGCCCCCAAACAGAAGAGGCCCTCAGGTAAGCCAACGAGCTGCTAATGCGAGTGGATGTGGTTAGGGAGACCCAGGTTCAAATTCCTACTGTGCCATTAAGTTCTCTGGGTGCTCTTGGGCCATTCTCTCAGCCTATCTCACAGGGTTGTTGTGAGGATAAAATGGAGGAGGGGGAAATAATGTAAGCTGCCCTGAGCTCCTTGGAGGAAGCTGCAGGATAAAAATATACTAAATAAGGGATTGCATGAAATATGATTGGCATGTGCTTACTACTGTTATACAGACTATGTCAGAGACAGCCACTAGCTAAGACTTGGTCCCTTTCTTCATTGTTGTACTCTTCTGTGTCTACATAGGGCCCTGCAGAATCCCCAGTCCTGAAGGTCAAGTCAAAATCAAGCGTCGTCCTGTGAAGCCTGGTGTGGGGAGGTTAGAGAAGGTGCCGGTGTGCCGAGCAGGATCTTGTGAGGGTTCCAACAAGAAGAAGCTGAAGGCCAAAGTCAAAGAGCTGCACTGTGGGCCTGGGGCATCAACAACCAGCGGGGGGCTCTTCTCTGCCAGCCAGGCGAGGTCATTCACAGCCCGGGATGATGCAGGAAAGCTTAGCAACGAACGCCTTAAGAAAGCCACCCGCAAGAGCAAAGTGCTGCAGTCAGCCCTCAGGGTAAGCAGGGCCCATGAAATCCCCCTGATGGGGAGGGTTAGGCGAGATGCTGCTGTAACAGAACGGTGTTTTTGCCAGTTAGGCTGGTCCTTGTGGGTGCTAAGCATTGAGAAAAGATGGGTCTTTTCAGCACTGTGCTAGGAAGGTCCTCTGTAGTCCAGGGAGAATGTGTTAGCTGACTTCCTCTTTCGCCCTCCCCTTCCCCCCCTTGACAGAGAAAGAACGGGGCATTGGCACTCTCACCTCGCAATGCAAAGGCCATTTTGAGCAAGGGCAAGAAGCTGGCAAAAGTCAAGAGCAAAGTGGTCAGCAAGCAGGTAGGATCCAGAACTTTTTTTTTTTTTTGCAGTGTAGGGCATGGGCACCTTGGCACCAGCTACCATCTTAAAAAGGCAGAGGGTGTATGGATGTATAATCACAGGGGGTGGAAGAGCTGAAGGCTCCAGGGCCCTTCCTACTGCTGAGTATCTGTTTTGTTGGTATAGTTTCCTGGGTGAGGCAGAGAAGAGCTAAGAAGGCAGATGAACCCATCCCCTATTCATTCAGTCCCCCCCCCCCCCAAATTCCCATTAATGGGTGATGTAGCAAGAACCAGCGTGATGCAGTGGATTGACTTTGGACATGGGAGACCCTTGTTCAGTCCCTTCTCACCTTGGGCAAGTGTCTGTTTGTCATGTACTTGTATAGGGGCACACAATGTGAAACAGGAAACGTAGCTTTCTTTCCTTTCCCCACAGTGCAAAGGCCGGGCTGTCAGCCGGCTGATGGAGAGCTTTGCCATGGAGGATCACTTTGAGTTTGATGATAACAGCAGCTTCTCTGAAGAGGAGGAAGTGCCACCCATTGGTACAGAGCAAGACGTGACCGTGGGTGAGTCTGTTATTTATTTAGCATTTGGTGGGGGAACTGGGGCTAGTAAGGCTTGCTACGTGGCTTGGTGGTCCGAAGCAAGGACAGACAGCACAGAGGAGCAGCGGAAGGCAGTACTGGCAATGGTGGTGCAGGTGTTGCTGAAGCTAGATCTGCTATCGTGGTCAGTTTTAGGATACATGGCTACATACAATGGTAAACCCATTCTCCATCACACTGAGAATGATTCAAGCCTAGAACTGGTGCTCTCAGATGACTTTAGAGCTTGTGTAGATATTTTTTTTTTGTATGTTTCAAACACTGTGTTTTGAGAACTTTGCCAGCATAAAGAAGCAAAGGAAAATAGTGATCTGTGGGGTTCATGTCTTGGCCTTATGGTTGCAGCCCAGCCATGCAACATCCACAAAGAGGATCTCCAGGATGGACTGCGTGTGCTTATCCCCAAGGAGGACAGCTTGCTCTATGCTGGTAGTGTGAAGAGTCTGCAGCCACCAGACATGTAAGCACCCTCTTTCTCAAACATCAAGACAGACAAAGGATGTAGGCAGAGAGGGCAGTTTCTTCCAAGAGCAAATGGCAGCACTGCTGTTGCTCCTCTAATGCCATTATTTAGGAGAGGGAGTGGTTCCCCTTCTCTCATGCATACCATGCACCTTTCCTTTCCAAGCCTGACTTTCTGCTCTTCTCTACCTGCTGGCTATGGACAGTTGCAATCCTTACCCAAGTAGAGATTTAAATTTCCTTTACCTCCACAATTCCTACTGTGGCATTCACATGACCTAAGTTCACAGTGGTGGCCCATTGCCTCCACTGGGAAACAGAGTGGCAGGTGACTCTACCCAATCCTTGCCATCATGCATGACTATGTAGATCCAGTGGCATCTTCTTAACTAATCTGCACAAAAAGGGACCTCTGTCAAGACCAGGATTGAAAGTTTGATCTAGGAGACTTGCATTCAGATTCCACCTTGGCTATACAGTTGTCATGTGACCTGAACTGGCAGTGGTGGTGATGGGAGGGGAATGGGATTTCTCCTTTCCTGTTATTCCTCATAGGTCCCTCACTTGTATATCAGAATTAGCCAAGCTGAGTACTACTCCAGCTTTTCATCTATTTCAGCTGTGTAAAGCCTGCCATTGATTTGTCCCTCTCATAGCTACAGCATCGTCATTGAGGGAGAGCGAGGGAACCGGCAGAGGATCTACTCCCAGGAGCAGCTGCTACAAGAGGCGGTGAGTCCCCAAAGATCATGGCCTGGGATTAATGAAGTCTGCTTAGACAATCGAGGGTGGAGGAGCTGGGTTTTCAATACAGCTGGGAACAATAGCAAGGGATGTATTTGTGTATGAGGCACATACCTGCGAGGCTGGGACCAAAAAGGGCTAGGCCTCTGTAGTAATGTGCAAGGATAAGCTGACAAAAGACACAGGAGAGAAGCACTTTTGCTGTGACAAGCAAGGTACGATAGAGAGGCCCACACCTTCTGGATGCTGGGATACTTTGGATAGGATGTGGTGGGGCAAGGTGTATTTAGGTAAGAGTGCATCCGCAGGTTTTTAAGCTAGGGAATCAAGTGTGCTTGTGCAGAATATCAGACTGCCATAGTTGATCCTCTACCAGCTGCACATTGTGGAGTCTATATGGTTTTCATAGTCACTGCTGACTTCTTACTTTCAGTCCTGCAAAGACGGAGGACAATATAATAGCTGCCTTTCCCAGAGATGTTTCCCAGTGTCTAGTTGTGCAGTGCCCAGCTGGGTGTATGTGCAGCTGCTGTGAAAGCCTGCCCTGTATATGGTATGGCTATGCAGTTTTCCCACTTCCCAGATTCAGCAGAGCCCTTGGAAAAGCAGTTTAGCTGATGCCAGTGCTTTACTCAAGTCCATTCATCACAATGAGTACAGAATTTGAGCGAGCAGAGGTTCCCACATAGGAAGTGCCAAATTTGTGCTTATAATAAATCATATAAACCAAATCAATAAAATATATGCAGAATTGCTGATTTGGGGATAAAATTGCGGGTAGCAACTTTGGCTTACTCCAGACCAGATCTCTGGTGTTTATGCCATATTTACAGCTTGGGGAGCAGGACAGAATAGGTACAGTTTAGGCAGAACAGAAGAGTGGGACAACCTGATTGAATACAATGAAAGAGGGGCAGGTAGCCACATGGGTCACAGAAGTGCTGCCGTCTGAATCGTGGAGCATTTCCCCCCAGATCCTGCCTGTTCATTTTCAGATTTCATCTTGACGGTCATTGTATGATTCAAGACACAGAAAGACAGCTGCACTTTGCTTGGCAACCACTGTCCTCAATGTTTCTCTGTCTAGCTTAGAGCACAGTGGACCATCTGGCAACTAGAGCCTTTGGTTTCTTTCCAGGTTCTGGATGTGCGGCCCCAGTCAAGTCACAGCCTCCCTGCTGGCACTCGGGTCTGTGCTTACTGGAGCCAGAAGTCCCGTTGCCTCTACCCTGGGAATGTCATTCGAGGTGAGAGGGTCTGGCAAAGACGACCCAAGGTGCAATGAGCAACCTAGTCTCTGGGCTAGGCCTTCTCCCATGCCACCAGCAATGAAGCTGGCCTAAAATATGCTTCTCTGTCCCCAAGGGTAACACAGCCTCTGCTCCACAGGTTCCTCGAGCGATGAGGAGGACAATGCAGACTCGGTGCTGGTTGAGTTTGATGATGGGGACACAGGCCACATTGCTGTGTCCAACATCCGGCTGTTGCCATCGGACTTTAAAATCCAGTGTAAGTGTCCTTGGTAATGCAGGGCCATTCCATGCTTTTCGAGAAGAGTTTTTTGTCATTTTGTTGTTTCACTTTGTATTAAAAGGTCCAGAGTTACTATTATAGTGCAGATCCTTGTATTTACTGGTGCCTCTGCTAAGAAGTTACCTTGTGACAATCCATGAGTCCTGTGTATCTCTCCTGAGCCTTGTTCAGAATCCTTGTAAAGGTCCCTGCATCTCAGATCATAGTGGTCATTCCTTTGGCACAAAGAATATCTTGTTTTCTGTACTGCAGAGTGAGAGGAACCCTCTGTGACTGTGCATCTGGCTAACTGTGTGTGGGCACATGCACACTGGCAGAGGAATAAATATATGAGGCAAAGACAGATGGGCCACTGAGCTGTGATTTCAGTAGAGATCCTTAATAAGTACCACTGAGCTGTGATTTCAGTAGAGATCCTTAATAAGTATGACTAATATGACCGTTGTAGGAACTTGTATCTCACCCTGACTTCTCTTTGCTTCTGCAGGCACAGAGCCCTCACCTGCACTACTGGTCTCCACCTCCTGCCGTCGTAACAAGAGATCTTCCAGTGACATTCCCCATTCCAGTGAACCAGCACCAAGTCTGTGCACTGAGGGACGTGAGGGCTCTGAGCCAATCAAAAGCACTGGCAAGAAGGCTACCAACAAAGAAAAAGCTGGTGAGTCTCTCTCCTTCACCCCCCTCATTCACTTCCCAGGACGCTGAAGGTTTATTTCATTTTATCTTAACATCCCTGTGAGGCATGCTAGCCTGAGCACAGTGGACCACCCAGTGAGCTGTAGCTGCATCCTGTCCAACACTGTCCCCTTTGTCACAAGTCTTTGACGGGAAAAGGAGGGTCACCCTCTAACCCCAGATCATCCATTCTGGTCCTGAAGAACAGGCACGGTGGAGTAGTAGGCAGAGGTTAAAAAGCACGGGTGGAGAACTGGTGGTCAGAAATGGGTGTCAAAGCAACAGGAGGCCTTGGCTGTGGTTGATGCAAAACACGAATGTGATTGAAAGGTTCTACATCAAACCTTTTACTGCCCCGCATATTTATTTTACGGTAGGGCCGAGTGAATGTTCTCAAGGATCATTTTCAGATCAGAAGTAGTGATTTCAAATTGGGACACCCCTCCCAAGTCTCAATCTTTCCTTTTTCATGGTTGTTTGCTACACTTGGCGCTGACTGTTTGCTAATGTCACTGCATTCTCTGTACTGATCACGTTAGTGATCCTAGCTAACCGGCATCCATTCTTATAATGATTATTTCTACAGCCTTTTTTGCAATTATCTCTGCAACTCGCCAAAGTGGGAGACTTGAGATTTAACAAAGATTTATACAAAACAGGAGCTCTCAAATCAGCCCTAGTTGATGCGGGGGGGGGGGGTTGCCACATCATGAGGATAAGAACTGTTTGCAAATTGTGGGATGCTGGTGGGCTTTGCAACGGAAGGCTGTAAGTGCCCTTTGTGCCATCTTAAGAAGTGGCAGTTGCTATTCCCTGACTCTTCTTATTCACAGCTATTGGCAGGATTCTGCAGGAATCATTTGATAATATCTGAGTGCAGCGTTTACTAGGCTTGCCATCTACTTAACACCTGTCCCTTTTTTAATACCAATTTTTTTCTCTCCTCCCCTCACCTCTTTGGATGGCTGCAATTGTAGCATGGCCCAGGCTAGCTCAGTCTGATTAGATCTCAGAAGCTAAGTAGGGTCAGCCGTGATTAGCACTTGGATGGCAAACCACCAAGCACAAGTCCAAGGTTGCTACTTAGTGGCAGGCAACGGCAAACCACCTCTGTTCTTGCCTTGCCTTGAAAACCCTACAGGGTCACCCTAATTTAGGAGCATCCTGACAGCACTTTCCACTAGAGTAGTAGCACACTTTTGATGGTAGTCAGTAATGTTTTAATTTGCATGCCTGAATCAGCCTATGTGAAACAGCTGAGGTACCTTCCTCTCACAACTTTCTCAAGAAATGCAGCATCTTCAGCTTTGGGATTAAGTTGGGTGAAATCCAAGGCTAAGACAAAAATAAATATAAATAAATAAATAAACAAATGAATGAATATATAAAAATAAATATGACTCACTGAGGAGAGGGAGCAGGTTTAAAGTTGCAGACAGGGGAAGATGGGTAATCGGTACTGTCTGCCCTTGCTTGCTTATTTGACCAGATCCTGGTTACAAGTAGTAAAAACACAGTTGCAAGAAGATGACACAAGACATTTTTTGATCCTGTTATTTAGTAGAGCTGATAGACAATATTTATCTGACTCTGTCCTTTCCCACCAGGTAAATCTGACTTGTTGCACTCAAGTTCAAAAGCCCTGCCTGGAGATAACTTCCTGGGCCGTCGTGCCAGCCCTTTGTTGAGCTGGTCAGCTGTGGCCCAGAACAAGCGAAAGGCATCCAGCAAGAGCACAGCAATGCGACAGAACCTCTTCCAACTCAATGGCAGCAGCAAGAAGCTGCGGGCCAAAGAGGCACTCTTCCCCATGCACAGCATGGCAGCCCCTGTTTTTGGCAATGGCTTTGGCTCAGACTCATTCAGCCGCATTGCCAACTCCTACTCAGCTTTTGGAAGTGCTGGTCTTGTTCTGCCTAGTGCCCAGAAGCTCCTGCGTGCCAAGAAGGCTGAACGGTTGGATGCTGAACTGGGCAAGGGAGGACGTCGGAAAGTAGGCGGCGAGTATCTGATCAAGCTGGACCACGAAGGTGTGACGTCACCCAAGAACAAAAACTGCAAGGCCTTGCTGATGAGTGACAAGGACTTTGGGTCACTTTCAGGCCATGGCTACGCCCACCCTGCCTTGGAGATCAAGGAGAAAAAGAGTGCTTTGCCCATGGGGCTGGCATTACGCAAGTACACGGGTCAAACAGAGTATGGGCTGCACTGTGACAGTGACTGTCAGAGCTCCTACTCAGACATGGATGAAGACGAAGAGGTGGATGACCTAAGAGGCAGTGTCCCCTCCCGCTTCCTGACACGTCTTTCTGTCTCATCCTCTTCCTCTGGATCATCCACCTCCTCCAGCTCTGGCTCTGGCTCCACTTCTAGTCTCTGCTCATCTGATAATGAGGACTCGTCTTATAGCTCTGACGATGAGGACTCCACATTGCTTCTACAGACCTGTCTCACGCATCCTGTTCCAGCCCTGCTGGCTCAGTCCGAAGCCCTGCGTTCCAAGGGTGGCACTCTTCAGAGGTGCTTTGGTGCTGGTGCCAAGGGCAAGCTTAGGCGCAAGGAGGCCCTGAGCTTCTCTAAAGCCAAAGAGTTCTCCCGCCGGCAGCGGCTACCCTCGGTGGAAAACCGGCCAAAGATCTCTGCTTTCCTACCAGCACGCCAGCTCTGGAAGTGGTCTGGGAATCCCACTCAGGTATGGGAACCGGGAGTCAACCAGAACCTTTAGAGCTAACCTGTTTTAAGAAATATATGAATTCACTATATTAGACTATATGATGTGAATTAAAGATGTTTGAGTTTGTCTTTATTTTGGTAAACACTGCATTGTCAAAAAGAGGAGATTTTGAGCTTGAGCTGTTGTGATGAAGGGCCACAAGAGAGGAACAGCTAGTAAAGCTGGAAGGAAGTGATTCGTATGTGTGATTATTGACCCCAGTCTTTTTCTGAGTTTTGACAGAAGGACAGGCTAAAGCTAGGAGGTCTCCTCCCGTCTTCAGGCTCTTTTCCTGTGAACATCCTGAACGGAAAGATCCAATTTCCCTTTCTCTGTTTTGTGACAAAAGAGAAGTGAATTCCTGTTTTTCACATTGATTTCATCCTAGCTAATTAGAATGCTACTCCTGCAGTCCAATGTATGCTTGCTCAGAAGTAGGTCCCATTAATAACAAAAACATGCTGGTAAGGGGGAGAGGGGGCTGTGGTTCAGTGTAAGAGCCTCTGTTCTGTATGCAGAAGGCCCCACGTCCCCCCCCCCCCCCCAGCATTTCCAGTTAAAAAGGACCCAGGCAGTAGGTGATGTTAAGGATCTTGATCTGGGACTCTAGAGAGCCACTGCCAGTCTGAGTAGACAATACTGACTTTGATGGTCCAATGGTCTGATTTAATATAAGGCAGCTTCATGTTCAGTCTACGAAACAAAATGCCCCTTTCTCAGCTGGTGGTGAGGGAAGACTACTTCAACTCTCACAACATAGGGATTGAAGTTTGCTAGATGGTACGATTCCAGCCTATAGGCAGGCTGGAGCTGCTGTGTTGTAGTAACTGGCATGCAGTGAGATATTTTGCAAAGGAATTCTGCAACAATTGCTACATTCTGTAAGCATTCCTACCCAGATGGGATTTTAGCAGAGGCTTGTTAAGCGGCAGCCTCCCATAAATGGCAAGTGGGAGACAGCTTTTCCTGCAGTGGGTGGGGGGTGGGGATATCCAGCTCTGGTGGTACAATGGTGCCAGCGCTTCAGCCCTTTTTGTATTATTGTGGCCTGAAAGGCACCAGCTGTGTTCTGCATGTCTTATTCCCAGACGGCTGTCCATGTCAATAAGCCCCTTGTGGATACTAATACCTACAGAGGATATAAAAGCCATTTGGTAACTCCATTTGTGCTTTTTTGTTGGTTATCCTCTCTCAGGCCTCCTCAAGTAAAAACATCAGGGATTCGCTCTGGAGCAGAGGTTGCTTTTGCTACTTAGTGGCCCCCAGTTAAGCTCTGTCGCTATAGGTTCTGGAGTGCCTGTTGACATTCAGGGAGCTTTGTTGCCATGGTGACCCATCAGAATCCCTTGGGTAACTTCCTGGGGGCTTGCAGCAAGGAATAAGGAAGACCCTCTGTGTGTGTGTGAGTGAGATGCAGGCCACTGTTTACTAAACATTCTCTGTCCTTCCCCTGCAGCGCCGTGGCATGAAGGGGAAAGCACGGAAATTGTTCTACAAGGCGATTGTACGGGGCAAGGAGACGCTGCGCATCGGCGACTGCGCTGTCTTCCTGTCTGCTGGACGACCTCACTTGCCATACATTGGCCGCATTGAAAGCATGTGGGAATCCTGGGGCAGCAACATGGTTGTCAAGGTCAAATGGTTCTACCATCCAGAGGAGACCAAGCTGGGCAAGCGACACAGCGATGGCAAGGTGAGCAGCTAGGCCTGAAAGTGGGTGAGGCAAGCTTAGGAGCAGAGCTAGAGGGAGGGAGGAGAGGGGCTTAGGAGAGGGCAGAGTAGAGCAGTTAATGAGGAGATGGGTGGAGAGACAGATCCAAGATCCTCAGAGTATGGGGAGGAGCAAACTAGAGAGCTTCAGAAGGGTGCAGTAAGAGTTAACGTGTTGCTGCCCATCTCTGGTTTGAGGATGTGTCTGTAATAGACCTCTTCTCCTCCTCTGTAGGGGGCTCAGAGGACATAACAGGCCTTCAGAGCCTTGGCAGTGAGCTCTCCAAGCTCTGCTGTTCCTCTGCTACATGCACTGTTGTTTCTTCCACCTGCTGCGGTGTGTGCAATGTTAAGGAAATCTAGTAGCCATGAGCAATGGCCTCTGGGAAGGCTGGTCAAACATGTCTCACAGTTTCATTGGGTAATGCTGCCATAGTGGGAGGGAGTCAAGGAGAAGTTTTCGGGACAGTCTCATCTCACCCTCTGTACCTTGGTGTTAACTTTAAGCTGGAATGTGGTAGACTTTCACTATGCTGAGTTCGTGCAGGCTGGCAGGCCTTTACAGGGGCCTTGTCCTCTAGTGCTGGGGCCCAGGTTTCATCTCAGCCCTTTTATTGTTAATCACAATGCCTGGGTCCCATTCTGATCTTTGCCCTTCCCGCAGAATGCCCTGTACCAGTCGTGCCATGAAGATGAGAATGATGTCCAGACCATATCACACAAATGCCAGGTGGTTGAACGTGAACACTATGAGCAGCTCACCCGCAGCAAGAAATACCAGGACCGGCAAGACCTCTACTACCTGGCAGGGAGTTATGACCCGACTACAGGCCGGCTTGTGACTGCAGATGGTGTGCCCATCCTGTGCTGAAACTGCGGGACGCAACCACTGCTCCAGGGCCGGGAGATGGCCGGGGGAGGCAGAAGGGCCAAGGGGACAGTAGAAGGGTCCAGTCGCCTCACACTCCTTCCTGGCAGTCAGATGCAAGGCCCTGAAATATGCAAGGTGCCCGGCTTTGCCATGCCCGGGGTTGCAGGCTGATCCCGGTTTCCAACACAGCTCTGTACAGATTTGAATCCAAGCCATACTTTCCCTAGTACCTCTGACTGTTTGCCACAGGCCAAACACAAATCAGGTTACCGCTCTATTTATTTTGTGTGTAAATAATGTATTTCTGATGGGAAGTTTTATGGAAATGAAACAAACAAGACAGAAAAGGCAGGTTTTAGGGGGCGGGAAGGGAGGGCTATTTGATGGGTTTTATTTTGTGTTCAATGCACTGTTTTCCTCCCAGCTTAGCTGGGGGTGTGGACGCCAGGCAAGCGTGTAAATACAGAAGGGGGCACTTGAATGATATGGCAGTGCAGCCTCCAAAAGGCTATGCTGACCTCCTCACAGGACTGTGTACTATAGACTCTCCTCACCCCTCCCCTCCTACCCTTTTTTATTGTTATTATTATTAATTATTATTATTATTGTTATTCTAATGATAATTATTCTGATAATGTCTGCGGATGTTAATATGCTCCTGTTAAAGAGAAGATTATATATATTATTATAAAATCAGGATTTTGAAGTCTGGTCTTCACGGGGGAGGATGGGGCCGGGATAACTGGAACTTTGAAAATGCCATTTCCCATAAGGAATATCTCGAGGTAGATCGCACTGGAGTGGTTGAACAGGATATCCAAGACCACATGCATCCACTTGTGGGTGTACATCACATCAAGAAGATACGTACAGAATATGTTTCTGGGGTCTTGGGGCCCATTGTACACTAGTGGGCTCCCTGGTGGGAATAAATTATATCTTACACTGCCTAAAGCTATGAGTACAGATGCAGAGAGGGGGCTAAAGGTGATAATGTCTTTGTGTGAGTGGAACTGAAAGCTGCGATTATGCCTCAAAGAATTTCTAAGGACCTCTCCAACCACGGTAGATGGATAGAACAAACGCAGATGGATCTCACAGTTGAGATGTCTAAAGCAATGGAAATCCTTTTTCTAAAGTGTTTTTGAGGGATGTTTCCTATAAAAATTGTACCAGTCAACCCACACAGAGTGGCTTGCCCAAGCTGAATGCCGGCCACTAGCTAGGTATTGTGACTTATTTATTTATTATTTTCAATTTATATCCCACCTTTCCTGCACAGGCAGGCTCAGGGCGGCGTACAACAGGTTAAAATACAATAAAACAGGGATGCATAAATGCAATACTATAAAATTCACATACGCAAACAATATACATACAAAGTGTAGTTAAGTGCAGACTTGACAGGTGCTCTACAACCCACAGTTTTGCAATCCCGGAAGGCAGCCAAAATACGTTTACAGAGCCCCTGATGGACTACCCTACATGGCTGATAGGTGTTTTCAGTTTGATGAGTCACATGCTACCTACCAGGCACAGGGATCCCTAAACAGGGTGCAAAACACAGGAGTCAGAGCTTGCATGTAACATATAGATTATGTCCATTTAATCTAACTTCCATTCTTCTCCTAATAGATGGTACTTATGCCATTTGCCTTGTATATGGAGCTGAATGTCCCACATGTGAAATGCAAAGTTTATACAGTAGCATGTAGGGGGTTAGCTTTGCTGGAGTGAGATCTTTTTGTATGCCGTCATATTTTTGTTAATCTAATTTTGTGAATCCAACTGCCTTGAAATGGTACAGAAGGGTCTTCTCCCCCCGCCTTTGACTAGCACTAGTGATTGCTGGAAACTTCAACTCTTTCTAACAGAGTGAACATTGAGAAGGCTTGCCTTGCTTCTGCAGGCTCGATGCAATGCTTGCCACCTTTCTGGCTTCAACTTAATGAAAATGCTTCAAACGTAATTTTCTGAGCCTTTTCTCAAACAGTGTTATCCAATTCAAAAAGACCTGATCAGGAACAAAATTCTAGACCTTTTGGAATTCCTTCACAACAGGGGTTGCAAAGGAACCTCACATCAGGTATTGTATAGCAGAGCCCTTTTCACCATCATAATGAACTCTGCAGGCAGGAAATGGATTTTTTTGTCATGTGCATGAGAGGAGATTTCTAATGTGGCTCTAGCCAGTGTTCACCTCCTGGGTCTTCCAGCTGGTGTCTAGCTGTGATTCAAACCCCTTAAGATCAGCCACTGAAGAAGTTTATTCTTAGCTGCCATTATCTCAGTGTACAGAGAACAGCTCAAAAGAAACGTGCTCTGGTAAATCTCTGTATCCCCTTAAAGAAGAGGTTCACCTGTTGAATGTCTGTCGCAGACAGCTATTAGTAGCTATTAAAAGATACAGGAGCCTTACCAGAAAAAAATAGCAATCTTAGTGTAAGGAGGGGAAATCTCTTCCCTCTACCAAAATGTGAACCCTTGTATTAGCACATCCTGTGTTTTTAGATCCAGCATTTTCACATTTCTTAAATTTAGGACCTAAAATTGCTTTTGTTTATAGCAATTGCTTGTGTTGGTGGTTGTAGGGATCACAAGTAAAAGACCTCAGTTCAGGGTGACCTGACCAGCCTCGGGGGGGGGGGGGGGGGGGGCTGAAGTTCTGGAATTACAATTTACCTCCAGCCTAAAGAGCTCAGTTTCCCTGGAGGGAACAGCAGCTTCAGTGGGTAGACTCTATGGCAGGGGCATCAAACGTAAGGCCCGGGGGCTGGATCCAGCCCGTCCAGGGTTCTTATGTGGCCCACAAGCAACTGATGCAAGGGAGGGAGTGCTGGTGGGGAGTGGGCAGAGCCACTCCGTTATGGCTTCAGCACAGCGGAACAACCTCGCCTGCAGCAGTCAAGCATCGTGGGAGCATCTGCCCAGCATTGCACTGCTGCTTCTCCAGTACACCTCTGTGGGTTTTCCTCTGCACCCCCCCTCCCACCCCAGGGGGCCTTGCAGTGAGGACACACCAACTCAGAGCTTACCAGCTGCTGTCCTTTATACAGTTTCTATCTCCAGTACCTGGCATTACGTTTTATGGCACACATGGCCCAGGTCTGACAAAGAGACATTTATGTCAGATCCGGCCCTCGTAACAAATGAGTTTGACACCCCAGGGAATCACATTCCCATTGAACTCCCTTCCCAGTGTCTGCCCTCCCCAGGCTCTGCCCCCAAATCTCCAGAAATTTCCAAGCTAGGGTTGGCCACCCTACCTCCTCTGCAGTAAGCAATCTTTACAGTACAACCCTACCCAGAGTTACTCCTATGCAGACATGGAATGGCATTGTGAGTTTAGACTAGAGTAACTCTTCACAGGATTGCACTGCTAGCTCCTTCTCTTAAAAAAGCACTTCCCATCCACATTGCCATTCTCTTTGTAAACAGAATGGGGCAAGCCAAAGTTTCCTGTTCAGTGAAGTTTTTTTTTTCTGAGCTGTTTGGTTGCAGTTCCAACTAATGATGAATTCAGAGGACCAGGTTCCACGTTGCACATTTATTTGCACTACGATTCCCCTGAAACAGGGTTGTGTGAAGGTTTTCAGCTATGTGACCATCCTCTTTTCTGATAACTAACTTACTGAAAGCACAATAGCCTTGGAGCTGGTCATATGTCAGATGCCTTCACATGACACAGTTCAGATTATATATCTTGGGGATTATAGAATAGTAATTTTGGGAGCCAGCCAAGAATAGATACTTACCCACTTTGATACAAGCCCCTGCCTGTGGCTTGATTTATGCAGGCTTTAAAAAAATATTCTACTGCCATTCAGTTGGTGGTGTTTCTCACTTCCACCTTGAAATTCCTTACTATCTCAGTTCTGAAAAACCCCTCTTAACTTGGTTTTAGTTCATCCAAAAACCCTAGTGCCCATGAGAATGGGGGAAAGAGAAGAGCAGCCATCAAGTAAGGGGCAGGTTCAGCAACGTGAAAACGCAGAGTATTCTGACTATGATTGCCCCATTACCCACCCAAGGAAGCTATGTCAGGATCTTAGGTGTTTGACACAAGTAAGCAGAAAGACAAATGCCCCAAGCCAGTAAGCCTCTAGCTCCTGTAGGCCTAGCACAAAAGCAGAGTTTCAAAATGGCTGTCTATCTAGGCTTGCCAGATTACAAACCCAAAATCCTGCCTAGAGCATTTCAAGGCAAGGGTAGACAAAACCCACCTCTGTACCAACCTCCAGCTTTGCTTCTCCAGCAGACCCTTTGCCCGAATCTCTTCTGCTGCCCCAATGTACTGTTGCAAACACTCCAGCTTTACGTCTCAGACTGAGGAGGAAAATGGACAAGACAACAAGAGAAGAAACTGGGAGGCATAGCAGGCAGGTATCATCCGCTCCACTGCAGTGGTTTAAGGGAAAGGCAGAATCTCTGCCACCCTCTTTGCACAGCACTGATATTGCCAAGATTAGGAAAAGTCCTTCAAGACAAATGGGAGGGGCCATGGATTTCTGGGATGAAACCCAGAGAACTGTATCATAGGTCATGGCCACACTGGTGGTTTGGTGCGATATAGTGCCACCTCTAATTGAACCAGTTGAAAGTGTTGCGGGGCATATCAGCCACACAGCATACCCTCCTGAGGGTTACCCATGGAGACATCCTGTGGTAAAGCATCCACATTATTGCAGCACCTCAGCCACAGAGCGCACTGCCCAAAAAATCTCAAAATTCATGTGTGTGCATAAGTGCGCACATGGGCAATTTTTTAAAAAACCTCCCTAACGGCAGAACAGATCTGCAGGTTCAGACTGACAAATCCGTTCTGCATGTGCTCCCCTGGGTTCAGACATCCAGCCATGCGCAATGACTGCGTGGGGAACAAAAAAACCCACACTTTTTAACCCGACTCCAAGTTGTCCTATGACGGGATAAGTATGGCTGGGGAATCATTGACAGATGTGGCTGTCTGACTGCGCCCATTTGATCCGGAGGGGAGGAGTGGCTGTGTCGGGCCAAACTGCCCGTGTGATCATGGCCATAGTTTGTGCAGCAACCCCGGAGTCTCTTGTTCACTCTTTTTTTTGGCTGTCTCCTTTTTTTTTTGGGGGGGGGGGGGTCTGCACATCTTTACCACTTTCTGTGTGACACAGCTGGTTGGTCTCCTGTTCCCTATGACATACAGGATACAGGAGGGCAGACAAATCAGCTCAGAAAGGAACAGGCAGGAGAAGCTGTGATGCCGGCTTTTCTAGCTGAATCAGTAAGCTACACTGTGAACCTCTTCACACACATGCCCACTGGTGCAGGAGCTCTCTCAACACATGTTTGGCGGTGGATTGCCTTTCTGTGTGTGGCAGGGTTGTTATGGCCACCTTCTTGTCAGTATCAGATATTTTCTCCATATCTGCATTTCCACACATATCTGCTTTTTTAATTTGTCATGGTGCTGTTAAAAAATATAAGAGCCCTACCAGAAAAAAGCTGGCAATCTTACCATTCTGGTCATGGGAAAGATGCCAACAGCAGACACACAGAGAGTTTGGTTGCTTTCTGTAGCAGACAGTTTTCTCCTGCACAAGGGAGAGAACAGGCCAGTCCTGATCTACTCTAGACTATTAAACACCTAGAGAGGTACTGCTGGCTATTCTTTCAGGTCTGGGGAAGTGGCTACAGTTCCCAGCAGGCTAAAACAACACAATTGGTGCAGTGATCAAGACAAATGAGGCCTCTTGTAAGCAAGGTGGAGGCAGTTGAATAACGGCAGCAGCAAGCAACCCAGATCAATAAAAAGGACATTTCATCAGGTAGCAGTGACAAGAGGGGCTGGTGGCAATTAGTTTTTAATATTGCAAAGCAATTGGGAATGAGGTAGGCTTAATTATTCACACAGGAAAGCACCGGTGCCTGCCCCTAACAAGGCAGGAAGAATCTGACAACACGAGCTTCCTCAGTTTTCCTCAAAAGTCCCAGACTGGGTGGTGCAGCTTCCAGGCCAGCAGGTAAGAGAGTTCTCATATCAGGTAGGTACAGTTATCATAACCAGAAAGTGACTTCTATTTAGATCTCATTCTGCAAGATCAAGCAGCTGTTGAAGGTACCATTTTTCTGGCCATATTGGTTGTTTGCTGTACATTGCTCACACAAAGTATGGGTTAGCATTAGGTACAAAGTTCAGTAAGCATTGGGCAGAAATTATTTTTTCTTTTCATATAAAAAAGCTTACACCACCCAGACAACTCCCCATGTAGACATCTTTATGATGTCCAGTTCTGTTTGTGGCAGCTACTCCACACAAATAGCTCAGTATGAGCCGCAAAATGCAGTGCAGTCTAGTTTAAAAGAGCTGCTGAAGTACCACTTGCACTGGGCCTTTTCCAGACCTCTTAAAGAAACAGAAGCCTTGTATCTTTTGGAATAAGAAAATATTCATATGAAATATTCATTCAAGACCCCAGATTGTGGGGAATTTATTACAATAGTACCCAACCTACCCCTTTAGAACAAGTCCTTTAGAGGAGACCAAAAAGAATTAAAACAGCCATAGAGATAGCTCTTGTTCCAACAATTGCACTTACACATCTATCTCCAACTGTTCTCCAGAAAAGATTTTGGCTAAATCAAAAAACAAAAGCCATATAAGACCTTTTATAAAGGCCAACCAAAATAATGCTATATAGTGTGCAAGCTTTCAAGTTTTCCAGAAGCTTTCATCAGGCTGGATGTTAGAACACACGAAACAGAGCATGGCCCATGGGCACACACATACCTTTTTTGTTTTGAACACCAAGCCTAATGAGTTCAAAAGCTTGCATAAATAAGTTGTGCTATTTTGATTGGTCTTAATAAAAGGTATTACATGGCCTTGTTTGGGGACTTTGCTATGGACCAAAAAGGCTACATACTCCTCACCCCCCCAGCATTTAGGTCGTTAATTCTGTTTCAGTCACACAGGATACACTTCTTCCTTGCCTGCATGTTCTGCTTATCTGCTGGTCTAAGAGGCTTAGAGAAACTTCAATATTTTGAATCAACAACACTGAAATAGGATAGGACAACTATGGAGAAGGGATCTCAGTTGCTTTCTGGGGACCAGCCTGAAAGATAATTGCTAAAGTGATGCACTTAACTTTAATGAGTCATTTTAAATCTTGCAGTTTTTTGCCTGGGCTTCATAACAGTTTCAAGACAGACATACAACAGGTGGGGGTAATCCTGCTGAAGAAAGATTCCACTGTTGAATTGATTTCTGTTTCCTACGTGCTAAAGGCACAATAACCCACCTTCTCTCCCATAATGCTGAATTCCCGAACAATTGGGTCTCAAGGTTCATGTACATGACAGTCCTCTTTGGTGACTGTTGCTTCCCACCCCCTGCCCTTAGTAGTGGCTCCCAGCTCTTGAGGACTAGATAATCGAACTAATTTTACAACAAGCAGAAAAGTCAGCCCTGAGTTTGTTGTCAAAAAGTCAAGCACCTTTTGCTTCCAGAGTTCAAAATAAAAAGTAGGAAACAACCTTTGCACTCTGTTCTTTGAATCTGGCTTGCTGAGAAGAGAGTATATCAGCCAGCAAGGGCAAAGAGGGGAACTGTTAGAACAACTACTTGTTGATGGACCAATCAATAAGCATTGCAGTGGGGATGCAGGCAGTGAAAGCAAGTGAGAGCTTTCTTAAGGTCTCTTGACAAGAGCTGTTACAGGGTATAGGTCAAGACCTTCAGGAGATAATACTCCAGCACGCCATCAAGGTCTGGTTATCGACCCCTAGGTGGGGCCTGGAGTTTTCCCAGAATTATAATTCATCTCCAGAGTTCAGGTAACAGTTCCCCTAGACTTTTAAGGTGAGACTCTGCAGCATTACATCCTTCTCAACCTCCATCCTCCCCAGGAACTTCCCAAGCTGGAGTTAGTACCCTCCTAGAGCTGGCCGATGATTAAATGCATCTGTAAGCACTGAGCAGCAAATGCTGCTGCATGAAAACCTGCGCCATACCTATTTCCTGCATCAGCTTGGATGGTATACATGCATTTTTAAACATCTACCCATGGGTGCCTGGAAACCTGAGAGGACCACAGTTTCTGGATGCCTGTGCACTTAGGCATGTAATTCACCCTGCTTGGGAAATGACAGCAATATGTTACATGTATTTGTTGCAAATATACATATAGGCTCCGGTCACATGGGAGACTTTGGCCCGGGAGAGGGACGGATCGGGGGCGCAGCAAACGGGCGCGATCTCACCGCAACATCTGGGAAGCGGCGCGCATCCGTCCCTAAACCCAGAAAACCCGCTGCAAAAAAGAACCTCCTACAGAGGAGGACTTACCTGAAGCACCACTGCAAGCGTGGCCGTGGGATCGCCGCTGCGCCCGTCGTCCGGATCAATCCAGGCTCCCCGCCGAACTGTGCATACGCACACATGCGCAGTTCAGCTGTCGCGCTCTTTCTTCAGTGGCTTCCCCCCGTCATCTGATCGTGCCGGGGAGGAAGTGCGTGGCGGCTCAGGGGATCTATGTGATCCCGCCGCCATGTCTCTCTTTTGGTGCGGCTTTAGAAAGCCGCACTTTGCCCGTGCTATTCCCCCCCACCCCTGTGTGGCAGGGGCCATAGTTGCCTTAATTTTGCTGCCAAGGACAGCATTTGGGAGAAGCAGATAAACAGGTTATCACCACGTAAGTACTTAGGAGGGGGTCGGTGTCCTTTTTGGTCACATGACCAAGAAATGGTCACATGACAGGCACAGCTATCGAGAACCACTGCAGGCCTTTGGAAAATGATTCTCTCTGGTCCCCTGCTCACACTTTTAAGAAATAAATAAAAATAAATATTATGTCCCTTAATGAGACAGAGGTAGCAAGGGGATCACTGCTTGGTAGGATTATAGGAATGACATTGGTGAAGACCATCTTATTGTACGAGGGGGGGAATTAATATTTTGCCTAGGTCCTGAAATTCCAAATACTGAGTCATTCAACATACACCAACCACAGATGTGACTTTCTGGGCATTGGTTATTTAGATCACCAAGCAGAGATCCAGGGGTCATTTCGTAGAAAAAGAGGCACAGGAGCTCATTAGCATAACTTATTTGCATATCTTATTTGCATATACCACACCTTCTGACATCACCGGAAGTGTGTCAGAAGGCAACACCCTCCCCTCAGGCTCCACTGGACTGTTTGGGATTGCTAGCTATTGGGGGGAGGGGACGCACAGATCTGCCCTCACAGAGGAGGAAGAGCTTGTACCTGAAGGCAGGATGGGGGGGGGCTCTGCAACTTACCTGGCTGCTTCTTGCTCCTTGTGGCCTGAATGAGGGCTGCTGGGAACAGGAGGTGGGGCTTGTTGCATGTGCCCGCCCCCTGGGCTCTTTACTGCCGGAGTTCCGCTCCTGTGTGCTCCCATAGGAAATGACCCCTGCAGAGATCTATCATTTGTTACAACCCTATAAACCTCTGGTGTAATGAACAGAAATTCCAGGTTCTAGTGATGAATACTGTGTGTGAAGAATGTAGATCACAGCCCAATATAGAAGGGAAGGTGATGGAAATAAGATGTAGGAACAAGAAATTAAAAATTAAGGAATGATGCTGTGGGAAAGTGTAGGGTAGCAGACCACATTTTCCACATCTGTGGAAGCAAAAAAGGCAAATTTAGAGTGAGAAATTACTGAGAAAGAGACTGAAAATAAAACAACAAGTATCACAATGAGGAATGCTTTCAAAAAACACAAGTGGAGAATGTTATGTTGTAACCTGCTTAGATTTTAAGAAAATCTGTGAATGTTAATAAGGCATGACAAGCATTTGATTTACTGATCACACAAATGCTCATCGTTTTTGACCTCTAAGACCTGTGGTGTTTTGTGTAGCCCAACTGTTACGGTTAAAAATGACAATTATTTACACCCTCATTTAGACTAACCATTGAGAAGCTTAGTGGGACGAAGGGGGTAAGACATTTAGGGATAAGCAAGGTCCTTAAATGTCTAGGATGAGCTAAGAATTTAAATCCTTCTTTGTCACAGAGTGATGATGACTTTCCCTTACCCTGCCTTTTGCAAGTTTGCAACTATCTAAGAGAGGATGTACATGCATGCACGCACATGTATGTAGGAAGGAATCCAAGGACCTGCTGATCTTGAGATGCAAGAATTTAAGTGGCACCTGGAGGGAATTACGCAGAAATGGCCCACCTCCTTGCAGACCTTTTGTAGAACAAATTCTTGTGGTTAGCCAGTGCAATTGCTGCAAATTATACAAGCGGCATGGAGTTTGTTCCAGTGGGAGTGTACAGTTGGCTCATGCAGAGCTAATTTGACACAGCATGACTGTGTGTGTGCGAGAGAGAGAGAGAGAGAGAGAGAGGGAGAGAACACACAAACTGTTCATCTGGATTTTACTCATGGCCGGGAGGATAAAGCAATGAAGAGAAGCCAGTTTTCTGGAGTCCTGGAAAGCGCAGCACCGTTGTCGACAAAAACAAAACTGCTTCTGTACATTCTGTTGCTGTCAGTTTGCTACTGTGTGTGAGCCACAGTTAAAACAGCAAGTATGAGGCCTTTCAAAGAGTTCAATGCATCTTGGAGAGGTTTGTCCATGTGGATTTGATCTGCAAGCAGGTGGCTGGTGGGTGGGGGGGAGGTATAATTCCCAAACAAGGCCCAGATGAAACACATTATTATTTATGAGTTGTTTTACAGTAGCATCCAAAATCACGAGTCCAAATCGTCAGACTATAAAGAGTTGTGCTATTTTTCTGTTGGCAGAGAAAAAGGTAAGAAGAATTATCTCTCCCCACTGCCCTATCTAGTTCCTAAAGGGCGAACATGGCAGTGTGACTATTTCAGTGCTTTGAACATAAAGTAGAAAAAGAACCAAGAATCCAGAGGGTGGGAGGGAAATAATATTGGGTCAACCAATATAGCCATTATTGTTCCAAGTGGCCTCTGCTTCCCTCAGCACCTCAGTTGCTCCTTTCAATATATCCCAAACAGCCATGCCTCAGTCAAGCCTGGGAAATAAAGTCACATGGTGCTTGGCTTCAGATACATTAAAAAGAGTAAGATGCGGAGGGGGGAGATTCCTGGCCAGTACCAGCTCCCTGCCTAACAAGGTAGCAGCTGGCAGCATCAGCCCAACCCACACAGTAAACTGGGGGGAAAAGAGGAGGGGTCATGGGCTGGCTCCATGGTAGAGCATCTGTTTTCTATACAGAACATTACAGGTTCAGTCCCCAGCATCTCCAGTAAAAAGGATTGTGTGATGTAAAAAGTCCTCTCTGCCTGAGTCCCTGGAGACCCAAAAATGCATGTGTGTATGTGGGAACTGAAAAATAAAGGGAAACTGAGGTAATAGCAACAATAATTAATACAAAGTTTTGCAAACTGTATATGGGTGTATATATACACGTATACACATACTTATATGCTTTCTTAATTGTTGACCATCATATCTTTATTAGTCACACAAAATGGCTAGCTTCCCAGGCACCCAATATTCTACACTGGAAAGTGATGCTAGCTGTACCCTACCTCACATAGAGTGGTCATGGAAACCAATCTGCCCCCCTGCATTAGCAAAATGGCAAGCAGTGAACTTTGAGCGGTGACACAGTCCCAGGCATTTTCAGGCAGCAGTGGTCTTCATGATTCTGGGGCCCTGGGAAAATGTCCAGGATTGGGCCCCAGAATCACCAAGCATGGGCAGCCCCCATTTGACAGGGGTTGGATGTATCAGTGGAAGGTGGCTGCTTGAGCCCTGGTTGGAGCAGGAGCAAGTGGCTGTTGCTGTAAGTAGGCCACCTTGATCCCTGGACGTCACCAGGCAGTGTCACAGATGCGATTACATCACCCAGAAGTGACGTCATTGTGTCAGGGACAACACTCTAGTTTTTGAGCAAACTCTATGGTTTTGAAGGCAAAAAAAACAGAGTTTTGCCTAAAAACTAGAGCATCACCCCCTTGATGTCCCAAATGAGATGACATCACTTCCAGGTGATATCATTGCACCACGCACAGAAGATCCCATAAAGGACCCAGGAGCCCCAAGCTGGATGGAACGTAGCACCTGGCAACCCTACTTCACAAGGTGTCTTGAAGCTGTTTTGAGTAAAGGCGTATAAAAACCAAATCTTCTTCTTCACCTCCTGTGGCAGCCATTTTGTCACTGCACACACACACACACACACACACACACACACCATGTCAGAATTCCAAAGGTGGCTGCAGGCTCAAAAAGGTTGGGGACCGCTGATCTAAGTATTTACCATGCATAGAAAAAGAGAAATCAGGTTCAGTGCATTAACTACCTCAACTTCCATATTTCTAGCAGCTAACAAGAGCCTTGTGGTATTAATGCTATTGTGTAACTTCCTGTTGGTAGAGATTTTAAGAGAACAGCACATGTTTCATAAATGACCAATAAATGGAAGAAGGCCCTTAGCCAGAAACTGTATGGTGAGGGAGCAAGACTACACTGAGGGGGATAACATTCTGACATCTTCATGATCCTAAACCTCAGTATCACTTGGTCAGGCTTGGCAATGTCATGGGTAGGTGTCCAGTGATATCATGGGGAAATACATGGTAATGTCACATTGACTAGCAGTACTAATAATAGTTCCATACACTAGTACGTATTATACCACACAAGAGGGAGAACCATGAAGACCCCTACTGGTCCTCTGCCCTACACTATCTCTGCTTTCCCTCCCCCTTATAGCCCTTGCAGCTTCTCCCCTCTCACTGCTTCCTTCCCTCCCTCCCGCCTGCCCCCAGCCCCCTTTTGCACCATTTCTCTTTCCTCCCTCCACTTTGACTTTGCTTCCTCCCCCCTTATTTCTTGTCTTTCTTGCCTGCCCATATCTCACTCCCAGCTTATGTCAAGTTGAAAAAAAAACTACAGCAGCAATCTTGGATTATGTAGACAATCACAGACAATCCAAAATGGCTACCAAGATCACTTGAGGTAATCACTTGACATATCAGCAATAAATTATCTTTTACCTCTCAATTTTTTCTACAAACTTGGCCATTCCTGCAGATGTTTAGAACCATCTCCCCTTGAGGACCCAGTGCCAAAGGGGCAGGGAGATGGCTAGGCAAAGCCACAACACATGCAAGAAACAACAGACACCTTGTTGGAGAATGGCCACAACTTTTATTGGTTACACCTTGGTGTAGTAGAGGGGCAATGGCTCCTGACATCGTTCAGCTCTCCTGCTGGCCAATGAACAGACACACCTAGGCTGCCTGCTGTTGGATACTGTGGGATGGCAGGATGCAGAATTCCACATGGGTGCAAGTCACTGTGTGGCTTTCCTGCAACTTGAGCATGAGCATGCCCTGACAGCCCCTGAGAGGGGCTTGTCCCCTGTAAGCCCTCACCCCAAAATTCTTTAAGGGGATCCCCAGAGATGGGGGGAAACTGGCAGGCAGACTGTGTGTCCCCTGAAAATGGATCTTGCCTCATGCTACCCCCAGAATGCAGTTGTGACAGAAAAAAAGGAATAATGCAACAATGCACTGGGCAGACAACACCCAATGCAAAACACATGCATAACTACCCCAGATAATGGGAGGGGATGGGTGGGGAAAGCCATGAGGCCAACTGAACTCAGTGGTACGGCAGGGCCCTTTTAAACTCAGTTGAGTGGACCAGAGGGAAGACTCCCTCCCCATGGTCCACCCATCTGAGCCCTGTGCCTGGCCATGCCA
This sequence comes from Gekko japonicus, assembly GCF_001447785.1. NCBI lineage: Eukaryota > Metazoa > Chordata > Lepidosauria > Squamata > Gekkonidae > Gekko > Gekko japonicus. The sequence goes on from NW_015160208.1 coordinate 1,113,981, forward strand.
AGCCATGCCGGATTGTCCAAGCTGGGAGTGGGAAGAAGATGCAGTGGACTCATGCTGCTGCAGAGAAACAGGTAACACCACACAGCTGTACTGTCGGCCACAGATAGCCAGGCCACCCACATCACTCCCTGCCCCCATGGCTCCACAAACAGGAACCCAGGAGAGTCTGGGGACCCTTGCTTTCTGTACCTGACCCTATGGTACAGATTTTTTGATCCACACTCTGAGTCCAGATTCAGAATTAGAAAGAAAGGTTACACTTGGAAAGGTATATAGTCACAATCATGTTGCTTGGAAGAGACAGACTATTCACCAGACTAAAAAATAACATGGAAATTAACTATGTGCTAAATAAAAAACATAGCTGAAGTGCTAGTGCCAATTATTGCCTCCCATCTCCAATTTATATGTTCAGTTGTTACTATAGCCAGATATGCATAGAAGTGGTAAAACAAGTTATGTATCTACTAGCCGTAAAGCCCGTTGAGGAGGAAGACAACGGGCCCTAGAAAGGTAAGATGGGTGGGTGGGCCATGGGTTGGGGGGGGGGAAAGCCGGCGGACGGGACCTCCAGGTGCTGTTCTCTGGCCTGGAGTGGGGGGGGCGGTAGTTCGCCGGCCTGGAGTGGATGGTTGGGGGGGG
>NW_015160208.1:1116214-1139248 GCF_001447785.1 Gekko japonicus
GTGGGGGGGAAAGCCGGGGGACGGGACCTCCAGGTGCTGTTCTGTGGCCTGGGGTGGGGGGGGGGCGGTAGTTTGCCGGCCTGGAGTGGGTGTTTGGGGGGGGGAAAGCCGGCGGACGGAGCCTACCGGCTCCGTTCGCCGCTGGGCTGAATGGGCTCCTTACTGTTTGTCGGGAACAATGGCCGCTCAGAAGACGCTGGCTGCATGACTGGCTCCCTCCCCTCCCAGCCACCCAGCCAATGGCAGGTAGCATCTTCTGAGTGGCATTTTTTCCGTCCAAACACTAAGGGGGCGCATTTTAGAACGTTGGTCCCCACTACTCGATTATAATAAGGAGAGATGATATGACACATGATCAACTTATGCAGGGAAAAGTGATTTGCTTATGAACATACTATTGAGTTTTCTGTTGATTTAATTAACATTCCTATATTCCTTCCTCAAGAGATGTTACATGGCATAAGACTGTGGTAGGATTCAAAACTATGTTGGGAAAGGTGGGGGTGAGGGGAATCTAAATTAGACTTTATGGGTTGGATCCAGAACACGGACTGTCCAAGGACCACACAAGGGTCAGTAATCTTCCCAGCTTTCTCCTCCCCTCCAGCATCAATTTTGGACCCACCCACCCCACCCCAAATTTTATTCCTGGGGCTGTGAGACCTGCATAGAGTAATAACCACAAAAGTCAGGTGGCTGCAGTAGTGAGGGGGCAGCGATTTCACCCTCTTCTTTTCCTACAGCAACCCCCCAAACTGCATAGCAAGCACATCCACGTCCCTTGGAATAAACTTTCCTGGGGTTAGAAACAGCTGCTGGGGGGAGGCAAAGCCAGGAAGATCAGTAATTGTTAACATGTTCCACAGACGGATTGTGGGTGAGTGTTAGAAACAGATATGAAAGTCTGGTGGCAATGTCCAGTGAGATCTCCAAAGTTCAGTAGGGTTTCTGGGGAGCTTCAGTCTCCTGCATGGCTCCTTGCCCCTCCCTCTGGCTAGCAGAAGCAGAATAAATGAAGTGGTCTATGCAAATATATGTGCATTTGCCTAGTGTGCAAAATTTACATAAGCTTCAGAATGCAACCTTTGGGGTAATGATGCAGAATGTTGCTTTTTGATTTTGTTTTTTAAGTCAAGTACACAGGTCTGACAGACCAAGTCTGTAGAATGCCTTGATGTACAATATTATCCAGGTCGGGTTCCCCAGCACTCTTTCTTGCCAAACTTTACCAAACAATGTAAAGGCATGATTTTTTTTTAAATGCCCTTAGAAGGTTCTTCATGACAAGGTAGCCCAAGTAGAGCTCTCCAGACCTGCCATCATTTGGGTTTAACCCTAACCATTATCCCTGGGACAGCATCCATGGAATTTCATTTTAGCATATAATCTAATTGAGAAGTCCCAGGCTACAGCCCATCTGTGGTTTTATAAGGGCTGCTGGCGGTAAATTAGATCCATCCCTTTCTATTGGATGTGTTGTCATTTTTATGACTTTGGGGGTTACATAAATAGGGGAATTGGGAAAATGGGAGAGAGGGAGGCTCAGGCGGGCAGGCAAGACTAGCCCATGGTTGTCAAATTCCCTTCTCTCCCTTTTCAGTTTTGAAAATTCTGGCCAGTTTATAAAAATCTCACTCAACGTCAGTCCCTGGCTGGAACACAAACCTTGTTGATGTGGAGAACAAAAGGCACCTTCAAACAGATGTTGGCATGTGTCGGAAACAGATAAAGAGAAAAAAACAGAAGGGAGTCAGGGTGGGGTTCCTAGATCACAGGACAAAGCAAGAGAAAGGGGAAGCGGAATGTTTTAAATTATAGTTAATTGTGTGTATATATATATTACACATACTTGTAGAGTTGCATATGGTTACTAGTGATAATCAAGTTTTAATTTTCTGCTCCCCCCGTCCTGTACATGATGACTCCTCGTATAAACCACCTGAACACTCAGGCTTCCCCCTTCACTTCAGCGAAGGGAGATGCTCAGCATGTATGCGTGTGCTTATCTGGAGCAGCATTGTCTTTTGAAGTGAATGAGGACGTTCCTTTAGGTGATGGAATTCTATGGCTGCACTGCATTCCTGTACCTACAAGGGATTGCTGGACCAGATATGTGTGCAATACCAGCAGGCAAATCGCTTCTTCATCCTCCTGTGCGTCACTCATCAAGTGTACAATTAAAGAAATAGTTCTGCTTTTCTTCACACAAGGCTCTGGAATGTGTGGCAAAATGGGTATAAATTGAAAGTTAATGCGACCTAGACATGCTGTCATTGTAAAATTAGCTAAACGAGCCGTTAACCAGATCAAGGAGTAGTCACACGTGTGCTCCATACCAGCATCAGAAGAATGGTAATAGCTGTCGGGTAAGCACAGACTAGACAGCAGTACCTAAGTGAAACCCTGAGCTTTGTTAACCCCAAGTATGAGACTAGAAAAATAATAATTAACTCTTAAGGAGATCAGGCAAATTCATCACTGGCTATTAGCCACGATAACTAAACGGAACCTCATGTTCACAGGCAGGAACTTTTTGAATGCTAGCGCTGGCGAGCAACAACAGAGGGAGGCTTGGGCTGCCACTGCCTGCTTGTATGCCTTCTGGGGACATCAGGCTAGCCCAGGGTTGCCAAGTGCCCTCTGGCCACTGGCAGGAGGTGGGGTTGCCAGCTCCAGGTTGGGAAACTCCTGGAGTTTTGAGTATAGAGCCTGAGGAGGACGGGACAGTGGGGTACAATGCCATAGAGTCCTCCCTTCAAAACATTCATTTTCTGCTGGAGAACTGATCTCTGTAGTCTGGAGATGAGCTGTAATTCCATGGGACTCCCAGCTCCCACCTGGAGGCTGGCAAACCTAGCCCTGTGTGAAACAAGATGCTGGACTAGATGGACCATTGGTCTCATCCAGCAGTAACCTTCTCATGTGTTCCCCTATGTTCATTTCTACTTCTTAACAAAGACAAGTTATCCTATCTCTACAAAAAAACTGCTCGAATTGGTGGCGATGGTGGGATGTGTATATTTGACTTCTTTGCATGAGCTTTTGCCATTTAAGTGAAGGAATTCTAGTTTCAAGAAGACCATGTTCCTCTGCCAGCACAGCCAAACAACTGCTGGGAAGCCAGGGCTTTTTTTCTGGAGGAATGCACTGGAACGGAGTTCCAGAACCTCTTCGACAAAATTATTTTTTAAAATGCTTAAAAGTTCATGAGTTTTCAGTATACAAATTGAAAACTTTCATTTTCCTCTTGAAAGTTCCGGCACCTCTTTAAAAAAAAAAAGAAGTCCTGCTGGGAACCACAACATAGCGTCTTAAGTAATTCTGCTTTTGGAGCCACACCAGAAATAGGACTTTAATTTTGGGCTGCTGTTCCAAAATTCAGTCACTGGAGCACAGCAGTGCTTATGGGGCTGATCCAAGGTCACACCACCTCCTCAGTATATGGGATACATAGCAATATAAAACAATAGCTACTGTTGTAAGCAGAGTTAAAATCAACTAACCAGTCAACCTGGGGAATAAATGAATGTCCGCCTGGGTCAAGATTAGCACTAAACATTTGGGTGGCTGTGACAGAAAACCCTGAGGCCCTTCCTCCCACAAATGGGGTACAATACATTGGGGAACTCTTCTGCACAAGCTCATTGAAATGTATGGGAGAGGTACACAATTGGAATCTCCCTTATAAATAAAAGCCGAATGGTGGTGGCATTTCTCTAGAACATTCCACACGCTCCAAAATCAGTTCGATCTCTGATCTGTCATTCAGAGGGTCTCCCTATCCACTGGCTGCTTTGCCTGAGTCCTGCCTCCAACATTCTAAACATTTTGGTAATCCTCTCCCCCCATAGCCAGTCAGAACACAGAGATTATTTGCATATGCAGCCTCATTGGCCTCTGCCTCGGAACACAGAGGTCGTTTGCATATGCAACTTGATTGGCTTTTGCCTCTAACATTCTAAACAGTTTTGCTGTTCTGAGGTAAAATGTGTCCAATCTCCAGGTGAGGGCTGGAGATCACTCAGAATTACAACTGCTTTCCAGATGGCAGAGATCAGTTCCCCTGGAGAAAATGGTGGGCTCTGTATCCTTATATGCTGCTGAGGTGGCCCCCCGTATGACAGCCAATGTGACGTAGCAGTCAGGGCTTCTGTTGGGTGTTACAAGTCAAAACACTTCAGTATTTATAGGGTTAATGATGTTTGTTATGATCAACAGAAAGTCACATGTTTGTTTGTAACCAATCTGTTTAGACAATAGAATGCCCGGGAACTTTGGAGCTAACTTGCTAGTCTGACTGGAAACCAATCTGTCAAGTATTTAGCATATTGGCTTCTCTTTTCTCTCTTTGTTCTGACTGAGAAGGAGACGCCATTCTCTTCCCGTTTTACCTTTTAGCTATAAGGATGTAGCCATATTAGCTCTTTGTTATTTTCATATCCTGTGTACCTTTTTCCCATGTTAGGTTTATAGTAAACTTTTATATTTTAAAACACACCATGGAGTCAGTCTCTTAATACTCTGCTGACTTACTTAAAAGAATCCCAACAGCTTCAGAGCACGGGAGAGGCTGCAGGTGTGTGTGGGGTGGAAAGCTGAAGAGTGAGGGGGAAATAAAGGTAGGTTGATGATTGGCTGGGAAGAATAGGGTTGCCAACTCCAGGTGGGAAATTCCTGGAGATGTGAGGGATGGAGCCTGGAGAGGGTGAGGTTTCAGGAGGCGTGGGACCTCGGACAGGTACAAAGCCATAGACTCCACCCTCCAAACCAACTATTCCCTTCTGGGGAACCATCGTTGCCAATCTCCAGGTGAGGGATGGAGATCACTCAAAATTACAACTGTTCTTTAGGTAGCAGAGATCAGTTCCTCTGGAGAAAATGGTGGACTCTGTGTCATTATACCCTGCTGAGGTCGCCACAGCAAATTGACACTGAGTGTCCAAGGCCAGGGCACCCACCCAGAGCCTCTTTCTAGAGGTCGTTGTATTTATTTCCACAACGGGGCTTTTTCCTAGTCAAGTATAATGCTTTTCCTGGATTGTACCACTTAAGGCTGCAAGAAGAGGGGACTATAGCATGTTTGAATACACACATCTGGGAAGAAAGCTATGTATATGGAAACTAGCAGGTCAAGGAGGAGGGTGTGGCATCTTCTCCTAAGCTTGCTTTCTAAATTAGGGAAATTTTCCCCAAGCACGAAATCTCCCACCAGTACTCTGAAGTTGTGCATTGCAGAAAAAGCTTCACTGCTTAAAGACTGTATAAACTTAATTGGCATATAGAGCCCTGCCTATCAAGCAAAGATGTACTGAAGATCATCCAGGAGAAAAGGTTCCCATAAGTTCAAATATTTGCTATCACAACTACACACATTCAAAGATACCATGCAGTACAATTCCGTAGGGTGTGTAGAAGTATTACTGTTGGTACTGTTTAATGTGACATCTACAGGCCCTACCCCTGACATCACCAGGCCTTGTTTCATGAATCCCAGGATTTGGGATGCTGGGAACTTGTCAATTGCTCTTTCTTACAAACAGGTATACATATTTACAGTTAGGATGTATGTTTGCTATAGCATGTGAATGGGGCTAGTGAATGGGGCTAGTGTGACTCCCCCACCAATCAGGGATTGTACCTCTTACGCTGTGTCCGAAATTTCTGAGGTAGGAGAAAGTGTCCCACTTGCTGAGTAGGCACAAGGAGGTATTAGGCAATCCAAGAAACCAGACAGCACATCAGAATAGGTGCAAATAATATATTAATAATCAATAAAAATGCCACTGGGCAGGCACCAGCATGCAGGGAATAGAATCAGATTAGAGGATGGAGCCAACACCCAACTCTTCTGACCACTGTGTGGGATTGGTGTGTGAACTCTTTCCTCCTTTCTCTGAGGGTAAAAATCCACATTATATGTAGCTCTGTAAATTAAATAGAGCTGCATCTCCTGGGGTGTTGTACTTGAAAGAATGAGGCAGCCTGGTACTCGGGAGAGGGAAAAGGCAGGGAATATTTGCCCCTATCACTTCCCCTAATCTGCAGCATTGCCCTGTGAATCACAAAGGTGTTGAAGCAAGCATCTAACATCCGGGTAACTCTCTGACCATATAAGGTAGAACAGTTGTTGGCAGCATTCCAGCATTCTAGCCATATAAGGTAACTGTTTGGGCGGGAAAAGGAGCCTAGTTGGAAAGTCCTTAGATAGATGCCCAGGGTATCCACCCCACGGACGATAAAGTTCGGGTGATTACAGGCCCCCCGACTCTCACGTCCAAATCTGAACTGCAGGCTTTCTTGGGCCTGCTTAATTTTTATCACGCTTTTCTCCCCTTGAAAGCTGTCATGACGGAGCCCCTGCACCGCCTCCTGGACAAAGAAGCGCCCTGGGTCTGGACGCCCACTCACACCACGGCGTTCCAGGGGGTCAAGGACTTGCTCATTTCTAACTCCGTCCTGCACCATTTCAATGAGGCACTACCGGTGATCCTCGCCTGCAACGCTTCTCCGTATGGGGTTGGGGTGGTCCTGGGTCACCGGTTGCCGAATGGCCGGGAGGTCCTGGTCGCCTACTACTCTAGGACCTTGTCTTCTGCGGAGTGCAACTACGCACAGATAGACAAGGAGGCACTAGCGATAGTGGCTGGTGTAAAAAAATTCCACCACTATCTCTACAGCTGGGCCTTCACGGTGGTGACAGACCATAAGCCTCTTCTGGGTCTCCTGGCTCCCGACCATCAGACGCCACAGATGGTCTCCCCCAGGGTTCTGCGGTGGTCCTTTTTCATGGCGGGTTACAGTTACAACCTTGTGCATCGCCCCAGGAAAGCCATCGGGCACGCCGATGCCCTCAGCCACCTGCCGCTGTCCGTCATGGACCCCGCTCCTGCTCCCGTGCAGACGATAGCCCTCGTGGAGTCACTCCTCGATCGCCTGGTTCATGTGCGAGAGGTCGCTCGCCTCATGGGCCAGGACAAGGTTCTCTGTTGGGTCCTGGACTGGGTGGGGAGGGGGTGGCTTACGGCCAAGCAGGGCCCCAAGTACACGCCGTTCATCACCCGGAAATATGAACTATCCACATACAAAGGGTGCCTGATGTGGGGTGGCCGGGTGGTGATACCTGTCCCACTACAGCAGCGAGTCATAGCGGCTCTACATGAGCACCACCCCAGGGTCGTGAGGATGAAGGCGTTAGCGAGGAGCTATGTCTGGTGGCCTGGCCTCAATCAGGATATCGAGGACATGGTCAAGCGATGTCAGCCTTGCCAGGTCTCTCGCCCCGAACCATCCAGGGCTCCAGAGAGAGCCTGGGAGTCCTCACACCGCCCCTGGTCTCGGCTCCACCTAGACTTTGCGGGGCCATTCCAGGGGCAGCTGTTTTTTATCCTTGTTGACTCTTACAGCAAGTGGCAAGAGGTCGTTCCAGTTCTGTCCACCTCCTCGAGATCTGCCATCAAGGCCATGTGGTGGATCTTCAGTGCTCAGGGTATCCCGGACACCCTGGTAATGGACAATGGCACTGCGTTCATGTCCGGGGAATTTCAGGACTTTACATCCTACTATGGAATTCGCCATGTGCAGTTGGCTCCATTCCCCCCCGCCACGAACAGCCAAGTGGAGTGGATGGTCCGAACCACCAAGGACGCACTCCGACGGCTCGACTCAACCGACTGGGACTACAAGTTGGCCTCTTTCCTCTTCGGCCAATGAACCACCCCGCACACAACAACAGGGTGCAGTCCAGCCGAATTGCTCCTGGGTAGCTGCCTCACGACACGCCTAGATTGACTGCATCCGGACCGGGCCCCTGAACGTGAGCTGGATACGGAGGACCAGGAAGCCACCTGAGGGTTTTTTCCTGAGGACCCAGTGTAAATACGGAACTACACCAAGGGCCCGCCATGCATCCCAGCTCGAGTGGTACGAGTCAACGGGCCCCGTTCCTACGAGGTCTCCTGTGAAGATGGTATGGTGCTCCATAGGCACATCGACCAAATGCGCCGGCGAGTGCTGCCTCTGGAACCAGAAGACACCGAGGAGGCTAACCCAGATGAGACTACTAAGCTACCACCAGCTCCAGTGATAGCCGGCCAACTGGAGACCGTGACCCCGGTACTCCCTAACCAGCCCGCAGCTGCCCTGGCCACCTCGGACGAGCCTCCGGGAACTACACCAGCTTCCCTGGCACCAGCCACCTCTCTGCTGAGTGCATCGGCGCTGGTGTCCCCCACAGCCCCAGCAACACGCCGCTCCACGAGGGAGCTGAAGGCTCTGGCATATCTAAAGGACTATGAATGCGGATGTCTTTCGGACCAAGGGGGGAGGGGTATTGTGTCCTGACCCAGCGATGTGCACGATCCAGTTTCAGCCGGTTCCACATGCGGCCAGGTGAAGTACCTGAGCTTCGCTCCCGAACACAATAGACATTCAGATCCTAGTTCCCTGCCAATCGGGAACCTAGGGTCCCTAGGAATAATCTAATCACTGTAGATAGACCATGCACGGGTGTTGGGTGTGTGGGTGTGTGTTTTCCTTGGGGCATATAACCCGGCCTGCGAGCCGGCTACTTTTTCTTTTTCTTTCCAAATAAAAGTCTTAGAGCTGAAATCACGAGTATCTCTAAGGGCTTTTCAGTGTCCTCCGTGTCCAGCCTTGTTGCAGGTCCTGCAGATTGCGTCACGGAATTGGCAAGTCCGGCGCTCGTGAGCGTCACCGCAGCTGGTGCATGCCGAGGAGGGTTGAGGTGCCTTGGCTGAGGATGACTCTTTGCTGTGTTGAGAGTGCTGGGACGGCCGTCGGTTGACCTGGTGGACCTCCTCGTCGCTGGAGACGTTGGAACCCGCCGTAGCTTGGATGCGGTGGATCGCCTTGGCACAGTGGTCGGAGTGTGACTTCTCATAGGCTGCTGCCTCCTGTATCGCCTTCTCCAGATCGAGGTCATCCCGACCGACGCGTTTTCACCGCAACTTGGGCTCCCTGAGACCCACCAAGAATTGGTTCAACAGGGCCTCTGCCAGGTCCAAGAAAGCACAACGTGTGGCTGCCCGGCGTAGCCCAGCCAGGAAGTCGGAGGCTGACTCGTCTGGTCCCTGGACTCTTGCGAAAAAGTCCATACGTTCTGCAAACTTGGTGGGTTTAGGGGCCAAGTAGTCCGTGAACGCCTTCTCCAAGACGTTGTAGGTGGCAGCCGGATCTTTGGTCTGCTTGGGCACCATCAAGTCCTTCAAAAGAAGGTGCGCCTCGATCCCGCAGTACCGCAGAAGATGGGGCTTCTTCTTAGCAGGCTTTGAGATGTCGTTTATCTCGAAGTGGTTTTCGAGCATCTCGAGCCAGGTCTCCCACTGTGCGGGGTGGGAGATGTCAAACTCAGGGACACTCTCGTTACCAGTGGCCATCTTAGCAACACGTGGAGGAGGAGGCAGTTGCTCGAGTGCGGTAGAGGAGGTGACCAATAAAGAGGTGGGGGTAGAGGTGGTGCTGTGCTCGGAGTCAGCGATGCCTGGAGCGGTGTGGTGACCGGAGAAGCGGGACACGAGGCTCGGCGGCGGCATGTGGTGCCCTTGGTGCTGGAGCGCGATGATGCGGTGCTCGTCTCATGGTCGTTGTTCATGGGAGGGAGATTAGAATCCCACCTTCGTCGCCACTGAAAAGTCATTAGACATACTCGTTATTTCAGCTCTAAGACTTTTATTCGAAAAGAAGAAGACAAAGTAGCCGGCTCGCAGGCCAGCTTATATGCCCCAAGGAAAACACACCCACACACACCCAACACCCGTGAATGGTCTATCTACAGTGATTAGATTATTCCTAGGGACCCTAGGTTCCCGATTGGCAGGGAACTAGGATCCAAACATCTATTGTGTTCGGGAGCGAAGCTCAGGTACTTCACCTGGCCGCATGTGGAACCGGCCGAAACTGGATCGTGCACATGGCTGGGTAAGGACACAACACTAGTTAATGGAAAATCCCACTGCTGTAATGCATGCTTTGACGTGTATTTTGCTGACAGTATAAAAGCCTTGAGATTGTGGAATTCTGGGTTCAGCCATTTTAGCTCTCCTAGCTGCTAAACCTGACGTCATTAAACATACACTTCTCCTGGTGGTCTCTGCTTGGGCTTAGGCCCCTTTCACCGTGCTACAGTGTGAGCAAAACATTTGCCTCTGTCTATCTGTCCCAGTGGCAGTACTGCCTGCCATGGGTTGTAAGCATGGCTAAGTATAGCATTCATTCTCCCCCACACACCCTTGTCTATCACTGACTGCAAGTAGTTGCAAGCAAAATGTTTGCTCCTGTGCCTAGCAGGCAAAGCACCAGAGAACAGAGAGTGGCAAGCAACCAGTACCCACTGTTTATACAGAATCCCATCAAACCTGTAGTAGTTGGGGATGCCAGCCTCCAGATGGGATCTGGGGATCCCCTGGAATTACAGCTCATCTCCATACTACATAGATCAGTTCCCCTGGAGAAAATGGATGCTTTGGGGGGTGGACTGTGTGACATTCTACCCCACGGAGGTCCCTGTCCTCCCCAAACTCCAATCTCCAAGATTTTCCCAAGCTGGATCTGGCAATCCTACCCCCTCACCCCCCACCAGGTGGGACCTGGCAACCCTATGTAGGGTAAACACTTTGGAAAGACTGATCCATCAGCACAATTCTTTTTCAGGACAAAATCTGTGTTAACTGTTAGGGATGCCAAGTCCCCCCGGGGGGCGGGGAAACCCCCGCCCGGGAGGCCCGTTCCCCGCCGCCACTGGATCGGGCCCCCTGGGGGAACCCCACCCCCAAAGCACATCACACGGAAGTGACACAAGCACGTCAGGTACGTTGGGGGCGGGGCTACAATCATCCGAGGGAAAACTCTATGGTTTTCCCTCGGATGATTGTGGCCCCACCCCCAACGTCCCTGACATGCTTGCGTCACTTCTGTGTGATGTGCTTGCGGCACGCGCGCACAAAGACTTCCGGAGCAAGGCTGGACTCCCCCGCTCCGGAACAGGTAAGCACTTGGGAACCCTAGTTACTGTTGCAACTTGCAACAGGCCTGAAGGAAAATTGTCCGGTCCCTTTAATAGAGTACTACTGTCTGGAAATGAGCAGTAGAAGTAATGGCATGGGAATAAATAACATCATCAAGTGTATGTTGCAGGTCAAACAGAAATTAAGGAACCAGTTTAAAAATTGGAAACCCTAACCTGTATAACTCCATGGATTAAGAACATAAGAAGAGCCCTGCTGGATCAGACCAATGGTCCATCTACTCCAACATCCTCTCTCACACAAGGCTAACAAGTTCTTCTGGATGGCCAACAACAGGGTGTAGAGGCCAAGGCCCCTGATGTTGCCTCCTGGCTCTGGGATTCAGAAGATTAGTGCCTTTGAATGTGGAGGTTCCCCTCAGTCACCACGGCTAGTAGCCACTGATAGACATCCTCCATGAATCTATCTAATCCCTTTTTAAAGCTGTTTATTCCTATGGCCATCACTATATCCTCTGGCAGTGAATTCCACATCACCGTCAGTTACCTATTCGCTGTGTCCTCTCAGTTGCAATTAACAGTGTGCAATCCTAAGAAGAGTTACACCATCACAAAGACCCGAAACCAGCCACAACAGAATGCCAAGCAATGGTTGGATCCTTAACAGCTCAGAGGTGACAGCACAGTCTCTGATAAGTACCATGTATGATCATGCTGAGAAAGACTAGCCTGGTATTATGCAATATTGCCAGACAACTTGCAGGTGTGTAGTAGGATTGCATTTTAGGGTAGACAGGCAGCCTGTGTCCAGGATATCTTAGCGTCACTTCCACCTGTATGAATGGGATAGTGCTCTGGCATCAGGTGGGAAACTTTACTGTGGGAACCCATGGAAGGAGAAATTCAGTTGGTGCAAACTTGCATGAGTGCTATCTTGGTGGCTGCCCTGTGGAACTTGCTGTTCCCTGTACAAAGCCTTCTAGCACCTATCAAAACATATTTTTATTCCAGAAGGCCTTTTAAAGTTACATTTTGTTTGGTACTTTTACATTTGAAGGTGGGGACTGATAGTTATTTGTTTTCTACTGATTTTGTTGACTTTTGAAACATTTTGTCAGCCACATTATCTGTTTTGTCTCAAACAGAAATGTGAGAAATAAAATTTTTTATGCCAGATATTGCAGTGCTATAGGAAGTAAATGGATGTCTCCAGATGCCTTAAAAAAATAAATCTTGCTATGACCTATTGTGTAGACATGATGGAACTTTAGGATCTTTATTCCAGATCAAGAACACTCATGCGGAAGTCCCATGGACCATGTTTGAGTTCCATTATTTCTCTTAATTCATTTGTCATTTTATTGGACCTTTTGTTGGAAGAACCAGTTGTGATGTCCCTGTGCCTCAGCCTCCAGGAAGCAAGTGTCCAGAGAGTTACAGATGGATAGGCAGAACAAATTTAGATAGGCAAACACTAAGCATCTACCTGTTTACTCTTCTGTCGCTGAACCCTTTGAAGTATAGATTGCTACTCTTAGAGAAATAACTTCCGTCTCCTCTCTCTCTTCTCCCACACACACAAAAAGGGAGGATGTGTTTCTTCATCTTTGGTGCCATGGATGCAGAATGCCTCTCTGCATCCACATCCCTCACTAGCTAGATAAAATAGAAACTGTCACTGTCTCCAAGCTGCACTATCCAGTATGTATTTCCTAAATAAAGTAGTTCTTATTTTCTTTTACACTGATAGGTGGCTCTGCTGTGTTCTGAGCAGGGGTCATTTCCTGCAGGAGCGCACAGGAGCAGAGCTCCGGCAGTAAAGAGCCTGGGGGCAGGTACATGTAACAAGCCCCCCCCCCTGCTCCCAGCAGCCCTCAGTCAGAGCAAGAAGCAGCCAGGTAAGTTGCAGAGCCCCCCCCCCCAGTCCAAAACAGTCCAGTGGCACCTTCAAGACCAAATTTTATTCAGGTACAAGCTCTCCCTCCTCTGCGAGGACAGATCTGCACGTCCCCCCCCAATAGCTAGCAATCCAAAACAGTCCAGTGGAGCCTGAGGGGGGGGTGTTGCCTTCTGACACACTCCCGGTGATGTCAGGGGGGGTGGCATATGCAAATAAGTTATACTAATGAGTTATGCTAATGAGCTCCTGCACCTCTTTTTCTACAAAATGACCCCTGGTTCTGAGCCTTTAGTTCACTCTGCAAATTTAGTGAGGGATATGGACTAACATACCAACTCTCCCAATACTTTTGAAGTGTTTTGCTGCGTTTCAATGAAGCCCAGTCAGGTCAATTGGTATTCCTGGCTATATCTAATGGACTGTGAGAGAGCTCATTTCCTACATCCTGATACTGGTATTTCCCCCCCCCCCCATAGAAAAGCAGGTGCTAGTGCTCAGGCTTTCTTAGAAGTTGCAAGGTTGCTGTGTCCTATTCCTAGATTTGTGTGGTGGGGGAGGTGCGGCTTGTGTGTACCAGTAGTAAAGCGAAGACATATTGTGCATGCTCAGAGACTCCTTTACTTGACAAGAACGTCCATTAGGTCATCCATGTTGCTCTGAAGAAATCTGGCATCACTGCACCACACTGGCTCTTGGTGTTGGACTGTAGTCCAATCAAACCTGCTTGATGGCACAGAAGCTGTCACAGGATTAAGTAACCTGCACGAATTATGGCAGAAAGGTTTCTGTATTGGAAAGCAGCAGAAAATGTTCTTTGCCACCTCTCAGTTAACGTCATCTTGTATTTCTGTGAGAGAAGTGAGTCCTTGTTTCTTATCTTTTGCCTCCCCCCCCCCGCACTTCTTTGGATATGTAGAAGGTTCCAGATGGCAGAGTCCAGTAGAAGGTGAGCCATGGAAACACTTGTGTAATTTATCTCCTAGTGCCGTGTCATACTTTAAGAAATTAGCAGGTGTGAACCATGCATCTATCATCCCACTTCCTGTAACTTGTGAGAATGATCACTTGCTGCACTGATGCAGTAAGGGCATCCTCAACCATTTGCCCTTCTTGCACTCTTTACAAAACTAAACATATGATGCTTTTTCATGATATGGAGTATGTGTGCTAATTTTGTGGTACACTGCAGCTAGATAGAAGAAGCGTAACGTAGACGGGATACGGCGCAATAACGCGGTAACACATTTCTGGCCAATAAAGTCGCGAAAACACCAAAACACTTCCTCCGCGCCCTCCCCCCAGCAGTGGTGACGTTGCCGTGTCCCGGGCGTCATTCAGGTTACCATGGTCACCTCAGTCGCTCTCTTCCTCCGGGAAGGTCAACGGTTCAGAGTCTCGTCAGCTTTTTGTCGCTCTAGGCCACTTGTGCTCTGTGGTTTCGCATCCCGGAAGCGCCTGCAAACTAGGGGAAGTAGGAACTGTGTGCGACGTGTGCTGTTGGAGCCGGCCTGGAAGGGAGTTTGCTCTGGGGCAGTTCGCGCGTCATAACGGTAGCTCCGCCAGCTCCCCTCCCTGCGGCGCCCACCCCCGGTCCTCCCCCAACGAGGTTGCGTCTTCTCCCCCCTCGTGTGCTGTCATCCCCTCGTGGCCGCCCCGCCCTGGGCATGGCTTCCACCTCGTCTTCGGCCGGTTCCAACTGGGGCCTGATCATGAACATCGTGAACAGCATTGTGGGGGTCAGCGTGCTCACTATGCCATTCTGCTTTCGGCAGGTTAGTCTGGTTTTGCGCGGGCATTTCAAGTACCCGCTCCCTCTTGAAGATTGGTTGGCTCTATTAAGACTTGTGCTGGGGTTTTTGTCCTGTCATGTCCCCACACATACCACCTCACACCGGTGACTGGTGTTGCCCTTTTATTTCCGGCAAAGAATCTGTGTGTTCGATAGGATAGTTTGAGAAGTTCACCCTCCTCGATGTATATCCAGGTTTGGAATGCTGCACCTTTTATAAGTATGTCTGGCTGTCACGAAGGTAGGTTCAGGAGTTCTGTCGGATAGCCTGCTGCTGTCAGGCAACATAAATTAATTTTCACAGGGGTAGCAGCTTTGTTGACTGCTCAACAAAGAAGATGCTGTCTCTCTAGCTTTATTCTTGCAGAGTGTTTAGCCCTTTCTACCACCTTCCCTGTGTCATTTGATTTATGTTACTCACTCTGGCCTTTTATTAGTTATGCTTCCTTTATTTATTTCTATAGCTTTGCTTGCAGAAGGTCCTAGGTTCAACAATTTATTTTAATTTTAATGCTGATAAATTGCCTTTCTACTAAGTGAATCCATTTTTTTTAAAAAAAATCTCTATTCCCTAATATTGTGTTTCCCCACTTTCTTTTACTTTGACAGACACAGACTAACAAGTTTTTAAGACAAGCCAGTTTTAGAGCCATTCAGGTTTAGACAACAACCCTGCTATAAAATGGTTATTGCTTTGCAAAACATGTTATATAAAATATTGCCTTAATTTTTATGCTACGATCTTGCTTTTACCCTTAGTTTAGGAGTGTTTTGGTGATTTCTGTGACCAAGAGTTTGTTTTGATTTTCTATATTTATTGTTTTGTCTTAAAGCTAGCTATATGGTTCACTTCAAAACATTTGACTTATAGCAATGATGTCATCTAAGAACATAAGAGAAGCCAGTGTTGGATCAGGCCAATGGCCCATGTAGTCCAACACTCTGTCACACAGTGGCCAAAAATACCAGGTGCCATCAGGAGGTCCAGCAGTTAGGCCAGGACACTAGAAGCCCTCCCACTGTTGCCACCCCCCCCCAAGCACCAAGAATACAGAGCATCACTTGTCCCAGCCTAAGAGTTCCTATCTATGCTTTGTGGCTAATAGCCACTGATGGACTTCTGCTCCATGTGCTTATCTAATTCCCTCTTGAAGCTGTCCATGCTGCCACCACCTCCTGTGGCAGTGAATTCCATGTGTTAATCACTCTTAGGGTGAAGAAGTACTTCCTTTTATCTGTTCTAACCTGACTGTTTGGCAATTTCATTGAGTGCCCACGAGTTCTTGTATTGTGAGAATATTGCGAGAATCTAGCATATTATGTTCAGAAAAAGCTTCTCTTTGTCAGCTTCACAGCCTGGCCTTCTAATTTTTTCATTTTTGTGTACTTTCTAATCTTGATTGTCCAGATATTCACAATAGAACCAGTGTCGTAGACAAGGATGGCCTGGGAGTGATAGAACATGAAAGCTGCCCTGAGCTCCTTGGAGAAATGCAGATTAAAAATGTAATACTTAGTATGTCTGAGGTAGCCATTTGTTATAGCTTGTAGCTTAGAAGAAGAAGAAGAGTTGGTTTTATACCTGGCTCTTCACTACCCGAAGGAGTCTCAGAGCGGTTTACAATCGCCTTCCCTTCCTCTCCCCACAACAGACATCCTATGAGGTAGGTGGGACTGCAAGAGTTCTGAGAGAACTGTGACTGACCCAAGGTTACCCAGCTGGCTTCATGTGGAGGAGTGGGGAATCAAACCTGGTTCTCTAGATTAGAGTCCACCGCTCTTAACCACTACACCACACTGGCTCTTGGTGCTGAACCTTATGCTACAGTCCAATCAAACCTGCTTGATGGGCTGTACTTTGAACTCCTTATGATGAACAAGGTGGCCTGCCTATAGATCCTTGATATGCCTTGCAAAACCTAATAATTTTTCTTGTTTGAAGGATAATGATTTGTTACTATACAGACTTTTCAATGAAGTGCTAAGAAATTATGGTTATTGCAGTTATGTATTGGTTTACTAAATGAATATACAATCTGGAATCTTTGTTAGAAGACTCGATTTGACTCTGGGCCTCTATTACAAATGTTTTTGTATTTGTTACAGAATATCACTATATATTTTTTGCATTAACATTGTTACTGGAATATACAGATATTTTGCAGTACAGTTCTTATTTCACTTAGTGCCTTTTGAACAGCCTTTCTCTGGTCATTTTATAGTTTAATTTATTACATGAGTCTTTTGTGTGTAATAATAATGTACGCCTCACCTTGCAAGCATCAACAGAATTGCTAAAGCATCTTGCTAAGGGAATCCTAGAATGGCAGTTGATATTCAGGATCCAGCTGTTAGTCCCATATCTGACCTTTGTGATGTTTGCTTTCTTTCAACATCTCCTCATTGACTCATCTTCTGCAGTCTACTCATAACACCTTCCTGTTTTTATTCATGTTCTCTGAGGTTAATAGAACTTATTCTTGAGAAAGTGTATAATATTTTATATGAGAATGCATTTTTTGTTGTGACCAGAGTCTGCAGTGCTCATTGATAGATAGCCTAGTGTGACTTTAAATAATACTTGAAACTTTGGAAGAAGATTCCATCCAATTAAAATTGGTGTATCAGGAGTTTCCAGCCAATAAAGATCTTGAGCTGTTCATTAGTTCCATCTTTTCCCCAACAGATGGCATTAGCAAGTAGCAAAGCAAAACACTTGAGTCATTTAAGTAGGTCCACTAACAGATGGCACCATGATGCAGTTATATTTTTCACATGTAGGTAGATCTGCATCAGGGTATTCTTGCTGAAATATTTGACTGTAGTTAAATAATAAGCATATTCCTTGGTCAGACAATATCAACTGACAAGTCATTTGAATGGCTTGCCAGCTTGAGTGCTTGTTTGCTTGACATTTTCATTCTCAGTATTGCCTGTTTGTATTGAATATGTTTTGCAGTATCTCAATGCATACATTGGCCTGGGAGCATGTTTCCTGGCAGTGGGTTTTCACTTTTTCCAGCATGCATTGTGTGTTGGACAGAGGAAGATGGGGATTTCTAGGGTACAATTTGTTTTAATGCTTCAGGAAGTGATCAGTCCTTGAGACTGATCCATCTCCTGGAGTATGTAAACATCCCACAGTCCTTGGTAGGTATTTTATTTTCAAACCTATTTTGGGGTATGTGTTTTTTCAGTACATAAATAGTAATAAACTCCATTTATATCCCACTTATATTTATAAGCCATACTCTGGTTTCTCTTCAGATATCCACTTCCCTTCCCTAGTGACATATTTTAAAATTAATAAGCAAAATGCAAGTAAATGTTAAGGCAAGAACAGAAATGTAAACAATATGGAGGCATAATGAACGCAGGAAATGGGAGCGGTGGCGCAGGCTGTAAATGCAGCCTGCACTATAACATCTGGCCGAACTACGATTCGAGCCCCACCGCGGTCGGAGTGAGCTCCCGACCCAACGTCCTAGCTCCCGCCCACCCAGCGGTTCAAAAAAGCCTGTTAAAGGGCGAGATAAATGGGTACCAACCCTTAGTAGGGTAGGGGCACCCCCCTCTCCGAGGCGTGGGGTGTACGGCGGAGGACCATCGGAGGAGCAGCGGCAATGGCGGCAAGAACGGCGGCAGCGATGGCGGAGTCCTGGGCGGAGACGAGGCGGTACGGCGCAGCGTGGCGACTGAGGGCCAGTGGAGAGAGCGATCCCTGGTGGCCAGCATCGAAGGTAGCAAAGAGGCGGCCGTCGCAGCAAGAAGAAGGTGCGGAGACGTCATCCCCCGGCGCGGCGGAGCCGATCGGACATAGCCGGAGCCGGGGGAGAGCAGACTCGTGCGCCGGAAGAAGCAGCCGCCCGGAGGCATCAGAGGAGAGGAGAGACGTCCCGCTGAACTGACATCTGCAGCCAAGGAAGCCAGAGGCCGGAGGAGGAAAAAACCGTCACCACCTGGGGTGCTGGTAGGATGACCCAACCCCTGTATGAATTGTGGCCATAGTCAGGATTGTAAATTGGTGATTAGCACAACTAATTGTAAACCGCCCAGAGACCCCATGGGGGGTTAGGGTGGTATATAAATCAAATAATAAAAAATAAATAAAATAAAAAATAAAATATTGCTGAAATAATTCATCAGCCAGTAATGCATTTGAAACAAATGCATGATAGTGTAAGGAAATGTACCTATTACAGATGGCATCAAGGAATTAGAAGAGAATTAGAACTTCTTGCTCTGAGGGGGGGGACATTTTGACATGGGCGATCCCCACTTGTCCAACAAGGAGGCAGGACTAAAATCCTTCCTGTTTGTTCCCTGCCTCATTAAGGAGAGCAGGCTTTTTAGGAGCTGCTCAGCAAGGCCCCTACGACTCAACAGAAAGCACCTACTACTCCTATCTCCATGCCTAGTGTGGGGAAAATGTAGTGTGGTTCCCATAACTTTGAGAACCACATGAAAGAGGACTGGGCAAACCCTTTTTCTAATAAACAGAACCTGGGTTCACGAGGGCTTCCATTGTTTGGGCTAGGAAGCTAGTTCAGCTGACTACGGTGGAGAACAGAAAGACCAGGAAAGGTGCCAGTCAGCTCCTTAGAGCAGTCACATTTATGGCTGAGGGCACTCTAGACACACTGTGCTGTTCCTCCTGTGCTTGACACTGGCAGTAGTGGCATGTAGAAGCTTGTGGCTCAGAGTTTGGCAAGCTGATTACCATTCCAGCAAATATTTGTCCTTTCCATTTTAGGGAAGTAAACTCTTTGGAGACAGCCTGGATGACATCCTGGTGAAAATCCAAGGATAAGAAGGAAGCCATGTCTAGAACATATAGGAAAAAGGATAGAAGGTAGAACCCTTCACATTCCTTTCAAAGCCAGCGTACTCTGTTGTGCTTCAGGGGTAACCAAAAAAATTGGACAGACAGACAGGAGAATAGTCAAGGATATTTCTATATTAAAAAACCCAACAACCTCAACCCTTTAGTTCCAATAAAGGAGAAAAGCCCTGATAAAAGAGAGCATGGTACACAAGTGGGATCCCCACAAGTGGGAGGAAGATTAACCCACCAACATGGGCCAATGGGTACTGGACATAATAAAAATAGGGTATGCAATATAATTGAAACGTTTCCCACCAGACAGGTTGTCCTATCTTCAAAATCCAAACAGAGGGAGAAAATCTGCTGACTATGGAAGCCATTTGTTACCTAGTAAACTTCGACGCCACAGAACAAGTTCCTGACTGAGCAATTCTAGATTTCAAGTACTTAACATATTTGTGGTCCACAAGCACTTCAGGATGGAGACACTCAGATCTATGATGGAAGTGCTTCACCCTCAAGATGTAATGGCTTCCATAGACCTCACTGTTGCATATCTCCACATTCCCATTCTTTCATCTCACCACAGGTTTCTGGGATTTGGCTACAATAAGATATGCTACCAGTTCAAAGTCCTGCCGTTCAGGCTAGTTCCGACCCCAAGAGTGCTTTTAAAATAATATTGACGTTGGTAGCTCCTCTCTGTGTTCATCTGTTCCTGGATTACGTACTGATCATATCTCCAAGCCTAATAAAAGCACATGCGGACATTCTGTCCACTGCTCAATGCCTAGCCCACCATGGATTCCTTATCAATTTAGCCAGGAGCAATCTGATTCCATCATAGCAGATAAAACACCTGGGAATCACAGTAGATTTCCCTGTAAACATGCTATGCCTGCTAGAGAAGATCCAGAGAGACTCAAACATGGCAAGACAGCTGATAAATTCCAGGTCATCATCACTAATGGCTGGCAAGACTACGAGGCCTAATGATTGCCTGCCTGCACTTGTTTCTTTGGATGAGATTTCACATCTGTCCTCAGCAGTGGTTCCTGAAACCTTTTCTGCTGCAGATCCTTCAGAAGACAGACGTTCCCTTAGTTCTTATCCGCCCTCTTTGACAGGACCTCATATGGTGGACCTTATGATCCAATTTGGCCAAGGGTAAGAAATAAATAAAGCCCATCTGTCAATATCTGGGCTGTGCCACCAGAGGCCTACTAGGCCCAGGGAGCCTGGCTAGCAGTAGGTGAGGCTGGGCCTACAACTCCCAGAAACCCCTGAGAGGTTTTGAAGCCAAAATTGACCAACAGGAAAAGAGGAGGGCTTGGAATAAAAGATCTGGTGCAGCAGGAAAAGCTGTTCTTCGTCCCAGGGGACAGAGCCAGAAGGGACTGAGGCTGCTGTAGGGAAGAGACCCTCATCCTGAGGGAAGGTTGAGTAGTCTAGTGCCACTTGGAATAGTGGGCTATGGACAGTATATATTTAGACGCGTTAGGGCATTTGATTTCTTTTCACCCACTTACTGTTATATTTCTGCACCTTGTTTTTTTGACCTCTTATAAAATAAACAATTTTTATTGTTCACTCTGCCTGGTCCTCATACCTATTATTCGGCCAAAAGGGAGGTCTAAAGGCTTGGGAAGGTGCTCTGGGCCTTCTCAGAGGAGCCTGCAACCAGAGTGGTGGCAGCATCAGGTGACACCTCACCTGAGCCGTGACACCATCTAATCCAAGTATTTACAGATGTTTGCCTGAGAGGCTGGGGGTAACCTGTCAGGGAAGACCTGCACAAGGGAATTGAAACAGTGTAAAGAGGAAGATGAGGATCCACTTTCCTGAGATCAGGGCAATCAGTAGGGCCATAGCTAATGTGGGATGTACAGGGTGCCGCCCCTTCCCAAATTCCTGTGTGCCCCACAGCCAATTCCCACGTGCCCCTCTCATGGTCCCTGTTCACAGAGTGACAGAGGAGAGAGCTGTGCAGAAGCTGTGGTGGGTGCTCCACTCTGCCTTCACAGGGGGACGGTGAAGGCTAAGTTGGGCAGGGAGAGGAAGGAAAAAAGGGGGGACCTGGCCAATGTTCCCTCTAAGCTGTAGAGTCTTGTGAGCAAAAATTCTATTTTGTGAGCTCCTGGCATAAAAGTTGTGAGTGAGTGATTTGGCTACTGCATAAATTAGTTTGCTCTGGAGCCATCCTCCCTGAGCGAAGACAAAAATCTGTGAGCCAGAGGCCAAAAAACTGTGAGCTAGCTCACACTAACTCAGGTTAGAGGGAACACTGGCCCTGGCCCTCCTGCTCTCAGCTGCCACTGCCCTCTCGCCCTCCTACTCGGCCACACTGTCGAAGCTACTGCTCACCCTGCCTTGGGCAGGCTCTGGCTCCAAGCTGCTCCTGCCAGCTCCATGGCCCTCTTTGCAGAGGGACAGAGGGAGAAGAAGGAAGAGAGTCTACTCCCTGCACCTGCCAAAGTATCCCATTCAGTTTGGCTTAAGGATGACGACCAGGCCCGTAGCTAGAAGGGCGACTGGGGGGGAAACTCTTCAGAAGTGATGTCATAACCCCCCCCCCCCCGAGAATAGTCTCGCTACAGCGTTGGCAATCAGGCTAGCTCTAGTCAGGTTCTGGGATGTGATCAGGAACAATTGTGTCTTAATAAGAACAGATGATATCTTGTTGAAAGCCTACATAAACAAGCAGGGTAGGTCCAAGTCTTTGACCCTGCGCACAGAGACAGCGCAGATTATGTGTTGTTCAGAATGGTACCTTGAGTCTATATCGGAACGCTTGGGCCGGCAAAATGTGCTAGCTGTGGAGACAACAGATGAACAACAGTGACTAGTCTATCAAGATGGAGATCTTCCTACAGATTATGAAATGTTTCTGAAACCCAGTTGTGAACCTCTTTGATTCAGACTTTAATCACCATGTGCCTGAGTTCTTTAGGTTCCAGATGGCGGGGAGCAGAGCAATCAGATGCTCTAATGTCCCCCTGGCCACCAGGCATCCTTTAAGTCTTTCCACATCTATATATCTAATCTCCAACAGATGGCGCCGTGCGGATACTTAGTCCCAGGAAAAGGAAGCTCCCTCTGGCCCAGGAGCTTCTCCTACATACTCATTAAACTTCCTGTATCTGCAGAAAAATGCAAAAACTAAGAAAATCCCTCCAGGGATGGCTGAATTCCCCCAAAAACCTTTTGAAATGGCCTCTGCAGGGATCTGCTTCAGACACCAACTGTGTGAGAGAGGTTAGAACGTTCAGGGCGTGGGGGGGGGGAAGAGGCTTCTAACCGGCTCTGTGAGTCAAAGGGTGTGGGGGAAGGGCCCTTTTCCAGGCCTCCTTTGGCTTTTCAGGGAGGGAGGGAGCCTTGGGGCCTGGCCTGGGGAGTCCCTAGAGGTTTTGAGGTGGGATTGGGGAAGGGAGAGGCCACAGCTGGGTATAATGCCACAGAGTCCACCTTCTAAAGCAGTCATTTTCTCCAGGGAGACAGATCTCTGCTGCCTTGAGTTCAGTTGTAAGTCTGGGGGGGGG
>NW_015160208.1:1139961-1148182 GCF_001447785.1 Gekko japonicus
AGAGTGTGAGAGAGGTAGAGGGAGACAGGAGGAAGCAAAGGTGTGAGGAATAGGATAACCATTCCGCAAGATTCTTGCGGGTCTCCACTTGTATTCCTCTAATACCAAAGATGCTGAGGAAATTGATACAAGAAAAATTAACCCTGATCTGCATACCCTTCAGCAGGCCTCTCAGACCCTGGTATTCAGCATTAGTGATCAATGGAAAATTGTAGACAGATTCCAGTTGGTCTGGCCATGCTTCAGAAAGGGCCGCTGTGGCACCCAGATCCAGCATGGCTACATCTGACTACATGGAAATTTAAAAGGAAAGACACCAAAGCCCAGGCTATTCTGCAAGAACCTCAAGTATCATGCTAGTTTTTAGAAGAGTTTCAACATCAAGAATTTATAACTTTTCATGGAAGGCACATGCCAGATGGGGCAAATGGAAGCACCTAGACCTGTTCTCCCCTGTGTTACACTAAATCCTGGAGTTCCTGCAAATGTCTAGAGCACTAATACATCTGAGGCAGTGCATCTCATGTGCTTACCAAGCTAGCAAGCTCCAGGTACCACCTGGAACCACAATTCGCTGTATTAGTGCTACAACTAACACAGCAGTGGATGCTGAAGCTTCCATTGAGGAAATCTTAAGATGGCACTGTGGTCATCTCTATTGACCTTCATCAGGCCCTACAAAATGGATATCCTTGCTCAGCTGGCAAGAGCCTTCAGAAGGAGGGTATTACAGAAAGTGGTGCAGGTGAATTGATTTTCTCACCTTTTGATGTCACGTATCAAGATGCCCTCCTCGTCAGAGGGAGAAAGTAACTTTGGCACTTACTATGAGGGTTCCTTCTGCTCTGAGGGAGGGTATCTTCACAAGGTGTTTTCTCTTTGTTAATGCCTTCTTGTTTCCTGTCCTGTTTTCTGTTTCCTAAAATGTTGAATGATTTACTTAGAGAGCAATCCTAAACAGGTCTACTGAGAATCCTACTCAGGTCTATTCAGCAGGGCTTAGTCCCAGGAAAGTGTTCTTAGGATTGCAGTTAGTATTGCAAAAGTACTGGAGGATTGCAGAAGTACTGCTTCAGGAGTTACCAAACTGAGGAAAGTGGGTGACTCTGTCCTGGAGACAGGAAGCATGGAAGAATTTTAGTCCTGTCTTCTTCATAGAATCATAGAATGTTAGAGTTGGAAGGGACCTTGCAGGTCATCTAGTCCAACCCCCTACACTCTGCAGGAGCATAGCTAAAAGATAGCCCTACATACCTACAACATACCCGAAAGATGGTCGTCCAGCCTCCGCTTGAAAATGTCCAGCGAAGGAGCATCTACCACCTCCCGAGGCAGACTGTTCCACTGCTCAACCGCTCTAACCGGAGCAAGAGAGTAGATCTCCTCCATCTTCTACATGACAGCCCTTCAAATATTTGAAGACTGCAATCATGTCCCCTCTAAGCCTTCTCTTTCCCAGTCTAAACATACCCAACTCTTTCAGCCTTTCCTCATACGACTTGGATTCCAACCCTCTCACCATCCTGGTTGCCCTCTTCTGGACACGCTCGAGTTTGTCAACATCCTTCCTAAAATGTGGTGCCCAAAACTGGACACAGTACTCCTGACCATAGCAGAATAGAGCGGAACTACCACCTTCCTTGATCTGGACACAATGCTTCTGCTAATGCATCTTAAGATTGCATTAGCTTTCTTCACAGCCACATTGCACTGCAGGCACATGTTTAGCTTGTGATCAACCAGAACACCTAGATCCCTTGATGGACAGATGGGAATCACCCATGTCAAGATGCCCTCCCTTCCTCAGAGCAGAAGGAATTCTCATGGTAAGTGCTGCTGTTCCTTTTTGGATAACCAGAACTACTCTGCATACCAGTGTCTCTTATGGGGAGCACAAACCCTTTGTTCCTGATGTATTGTGAGATCCTTGTCCATGCTATAGTGGCTAGATTGTTGGACAGGGACTGATCAGTATAAATTCCCACTCTTGCTATACAGTTTACTAGGTGGTCTTGGGCCAGTCAGTCTCTCTGAATGAAACCTACCTCATAGGATTATTGGGAAGATAAAATGGGAGAGAGGGAAGCAATGAAATCAATAGATATGGCTGCTGCAAGCAGGACTTTGTGGCACTTTCCTTTAATTTGGGCCACATAGCCAAATGCCTTCTCTTTGTTAAAAACAACAACAGACGTTGGTCTTAGGATGCCCATGGGCATAGTAATAGTTGATTCCCCCACCCACACTGCTGGACTTACCAGGAGTTAGGGCTGCTGGTAGTAGTTAAGTCTTCTTGGTTGTAAAAAATGCTTACTACCAATGATATGTTGTTATGCGCGCGAACATCTGGTCACAGATGCTTTCTCATGCGTGGCAGTGCTTGCTGACAGATGCTGCTAATAGATTCTGTGGTGCTCAGTTGCATGAATGCCTTGACAGAAGACAGTACTGGCACCATTAATACTACTATCCCACAAGGTTGTTTGTAGCCTTAGTATCAGCAAATCATGTGAGATAAGAGGTTACCTATCCTGTTTCAGCTCCTTGTACCGAACTCTGGAAATGGTCATGGCTGTCTTCATTTTGTGTGAAAAAGTATCCTATGACAGTTTTGTCGAAGAGTCTTTGGAGAGCTCTGGAGCCTTTGTTAGTTGTTCCAGCCCCGCAGCTGCCAGTTGATGTCAATAAGCCTTCCCTTGAGGAAGAAGTCCTTTACAGCTATTTGGATTTTAAGGCTCCTCGGAGCAGGCCATTGGTTTGTTATGAATGCAGTTGCCAGGAGCTCCAGAGCTACAACTCTTTTGACTAAAACAGAACAAATAGCAGCTGTGATTAAAATTTAGCACCACTTGTTCCTGCCCAGAGTCATGCATTGTTTTCATAAATGATCAGCCATTCATGTCCTCTCCCCCGCCTTCCCTCAAACTCCTTCCGCTTCCTCTACAAATATGTCCAGAGAGTGAGCTAGCACAATGCTTTCAGGACAGGTAGCTAACAGAGTAATTTATGTTTGTGCTCTAAGTGGATAGAACAGTCAGTAACACTTTGCAGAGGAGTTCACTCCTGGATCAACAGCATGCTAACTTGTTTAACATGAATCTGGTAGGAACTAGAGACGGATCACTGTTCTGGAATATGCCCAGAAAATGTCACAACAACAGGGTATGAAGGCTTGTTCCCTTCCATAAATTGTTCTGGCTTCCTTTTCCAAGCAAAGAGGTATTGCAACTGAGCCATTTAGTAAACAGGTGGCTGCTCTATGTCTCTGCCGTAAACTCTCCCCCTCTGTGTGTGTGCGCATGTGTATGTGTGTGTGAATAAAATTGAACTCGTATGTCACGTTTTGGCTGACTGCTGTTCAGAGGCAGGGGATCTCCCTTAACAGGCTTGTGTGTGGCTGCAAATGTCCCAGGCAGCCTCTAGGTGATGTGGGACAGCAAGGAGAATGCATGAAATAAGAGCTGTATTGGGGGGGAGGGGGAGAAATTGCTTATTATTCATCCAGCTCTTTTATTCCCCCCCCCCCTCTTTTCTAGTGTGGCATCTTTTTGGGAGCTCTGCTGCTTATTTTCTGCTCCTGGATGACTCATCAATCCTGTATGTTCCTAGTGAAATCAGCCAATCAAAGCAAACGCAGGACCTATCCCGGGCTAGGTGAGAATGGTCAATGGGGGGGTGGGGGGTAGTTTTGTGTCTTGCTTTTTACTCCCGTTGTATGATTTACAGTTCTCATACTGGTGTAGCTAAATTATTCACATTATTCTAGAGAAATATATCGGTTATTTCCTCAGACTGCTTGTTCCTCTCCTCCTTCATGTGACAGCAGTCCCGTAGCACAAAGATTTAACTCTTTGAAGAAAGATTGGAATGGCTTTGAGTGCCTGGACCAGGAAGAGGAGAATGGTCCAAACATAAGCTCTTAGAGAGCTGGCATAGTGGGTGTCTGCTATAAATTATTGGTCTTTGCCCAAAACCCACTCATTTTCCCCGCCCTGCATGCTGCCGAGGACATTGGGTTCTGCCAGTACAGATCCTGGCATGGAGTGTGGGCTCCTTGGATCGTGTGCTTGTGGCAACGCAAGGGTGGGGGGAGGTTAGTGGAAACAGTATACAGGGCTTAAAGCGGCCAAGAAAGCTGAAACATCTGCAAGATTCATGTGTGGGTTTTTGGCAGAGCCCAGCATCCCTCTTCCTCATAGTTTGTCTGCTGTGCCTTGGCGCCAGGATCGCCATCTATTTTTGACCTCTCCTCTGATTCCCAAGGATTTGGGTGGGGGAGGAGACGCATGGATAGGGCTGAAGAGTGGAGCCTTCCTGATCGGTATGCTCTTCCTCTTGCTAGAGAACAAGTCATGAGCTGGGTGGAATGGCCCCTCTCAGGGGTTTCTCTTAAACTGTTGCTTCTTGAGCAGCAGCAGCAGCAGCAGCTCTGCTGTACATTTCAGTTTGCTTGTTGCAAGAGGTGGGGTTTGTCCCTGGGGATGGCAGAGGTGAAAGATTCTCATGGCAGGACATGCTGTTTTCTGCCCTTCCACAACCATAGCCCTATCTTACATTTCCTGAGTTGCCTCTGGGGGAGTCAGAGTGGGGAACTGGTCAGTCTCCCTGCCTGCAAAGGGTTTAAAGAAATATGCAGCCTCCTTATTGGCTGCTGACAAATGGATACACTCAGTTCCTTTGTTGCCTGAGGCTCCTTCAGTTAGCGGTATAGTACAGCTACTGCAAAATATGTCTGTTGGCAACACCCCCTCCCCCCCAAAAAAATCCCTCCCGTGTTCCTGAAGGTTAAACCTTTGCTATAAAACAACAACAACAAAAAAGATACGCCTATAACTTGTCTTCCTGTGGGTTGGGGGGGGAGTCAAATGTAGCTCTTTATGCCCTTCTCCAGATGCCCGCAGTCCTTGATTTCCCTTTCTGTGTTACAGTGAGTCTTTGTATACTCCTGCTCCTTTGCCTGAATACATAGAGTCCCATTCACCTTGGAGTGTCTCCCAGTAAGAAGAGGTCCCCTTCACTTTCCAAAACTAAGCAGCTTAGATACCCAGAAGAGCCAATAAAGGCTTCCAAACTATCTGGCCCACAAACATTGGTGCAGAAAGAAATGGTTTCCCTTTCTGCCTGCCTTTGGTCTGGGAGAGATGCCATCAGACCGGGTAAGGAGAGTGCCTGGGAAAGGCATCCTTGCCCCCAATGAAGGCAGCACTACTTCAGTCATCCTCATGCATCAAGGTTGAGCAGCTACACACAGCAGCCTTTGTCACTCGCTTTCTTCTACACTGGTCCAGCTGCAAGAGATACTGGCAAAAGCAAAGCTGATTCTGTGGGAGGCATTGGCAGCTTTGAAGGGTGTAGGAAAGTTTTACAAATTAACTTAATCTAAGCAGTGTCTTCCGGAAGAACATTCAAAGCTCTTGCTGCAAGAGCCAAAGGGGGAGTAAAACAATAGAAATAAACACCTCTGAATATAAAGGAGGAGGAGGAGAACACTTGATGTGCATCAAGTCCAGCAATTCAATAGCACTTCTCTTTCAGAAAACAAGCACCATCTTTAAAATTATACACTCTGTGGTTGTAAGTTTTGGTGGGCTTTGATCTGATGATTTAAAACAAACTAATTAACCATTTAACGCAAAGTTTCCTTTTCATTTTTCAAACATAGAGGAAATTCCAATGTATTCTCACTTGCCTTGCTTGTGAGTTTATATTCTTTTATATCTGTGAAGAGTACCCTTGAATATCTGTTCCTGATATATACCTATTTACCCTTATTATTATGACACCATTAGCAGAGGAATATATGCACCACAAGAGCCTCTACAGACCATCTCCTTCCCTGTATACTATCAAATAGGAACTGGGTGTTCATTTAACACTACCATTTATTTGCCAGATTCAAAGACAGCATCATTTAGTGAGTACAGCAAGTGTTCCTTAATTAGATACCAACTTTCCTAGAGATTTACCAAAGTTTGTGTCTACCTCAAAGAAGTCAGTTTATATTTCTGTAAGCTTGGAAAATTGGCACCTGGGGAATTTCTTTATATTTTTATCTGTTTTAAAACATTATTCATGCCATTTGTAAAGGTAATGGATAAACTTACTGTTCTGAAACATATAAGGGATGTTTATGTGTGAAATATATATAACATTTATACCTTGCCTGAAATACTAAGCATGGTTGTTCATTCAATACTGTCCCCCCCGTTACAAAATCCCAATACAGAAATCCGAATATGGATACATGTTGTTACCTGCCTGATGCCTTTGAGATAATTGAATTCAGATGTTAAATACCTGAAGCTAAATGTTTGTTCCATCAGTCGTCTGTACTAGTTTCTGTGCCACCAAAACATTGCACAAGATACTGGGTTATATGGAAGCAGTGACTGCAGAGGTAGTTAGAATCAGCGAATCACAGAGTTGGAAGTGGCCATACAGGCCAACCCCCTGCTCAATGCAGGATCAGCCTAGAGTTGAAACAGACCAGTTGGTAATGCAAGAATGACAACAGTGAATGTAGTCCTTTCCTGTATAAGATAATGAGTGAATACTGTTGTTTTGGTCAAGATATTGACTGAAAGCCACCACCATTGGTACCCTGTAAACAAGATGAAATCTTGGCTTGGACCCCTTCTGATATTATTTATAATACTGACTGGTACAGTCTTATGAGTCAGAACCACCTGAAGGCATGAGAACACATGTCATGAGAACTGGAATACATCTTTCCTTCTCCAAAGAAAGTCTTGTGCATAACAAAATGCTCAGGGGTTCTTCTATTTAGAATTATTTTGTGTATTGTCATACTCTGATTTCATTTTCATGCATGTTCAAACATGTATGAGACCTGTCAAAATGCTTGTGTGTCTTTAGAAAGGAACACCAAAGACAGCCTACAAAGACCTAGGTTTCACAGACAGCTGCAGAGAAGGTATACTTGCATCTTGACTGTGCTCCCACGATTGAATATTCTTGCATAAATTAAAAACCTATGCAGGCAGCTTTCTCTTTGTGCTAGTTTTCTGTGTGCAGGGATTTTCTTTTTATAGAGGAGCATTCCATCATGTAATTCCCCAGCTGCTTTCTGAAGTGATGCAGCCCAGACAGGCAGGTTTACTTCCTTATCTGCTCTTGATGAGATGAGCTTATTTGTTGTTAACCAGTTGATACAACATCTTAGAAAGATGAAGTATTGTCAGCCTGGATCCTGACCATAACAAGTGTACTTTTGGATAGGCAGCCTTCCCTTCTCTTTAAAGGTATTCAATTAATTAGAATGTAGTCCTAAATAGGGTTGCTGATGTCCATGTGGGGGTTGGCGGTCTCCCATAATTACAACGGACCTTTAGACCACTGGGACCAGCTTCCCTAGAGAAAATGGCAGCTTTGGAAGGTGGACTGTATGGCATCACATCGCTGCTGAGCTCCTTCCCCTCTCCAAACCCCATCCTGCCCAGGTTCCATCAACAAATCTCCTGGAATTTCCTAACCCAAAGTTGGCAGCCTGAGTTGTAAACAGACTTACATACTTCTAAGCTTATTGGCTTGAGTTGGCTCAGAAGGGTACAGCTGTGCTTAGAACTGGACTGTGTTTATCTAGGACCCTGATGGTCTGCCTCAATTTAGGTAATCTGAGGTATCTGCCCATTCATTTTACAGTCCACTGATACTTAATATCCTAAGTTCATACCATAGTTGTATCAGGAACAAATTCCTGCCCTGAAGCAATTCAATATTGTTCTTTTAAAAAAAATCATTGGTAAGCTCATTTGATTTAGTAGATGTAATGTTGGTCTTGAATCTGGAGGACCTGAGTCGACTAAATCTCAGCTTTGCAACAGGTTTATTAAATGGCCTTTGGCAAGTCACTGTCTCAGAGGCCTCATTTGTAAAATGAGAGTAATGATCTTTTTCTAATAGGTCATTGTGAGGATGAATGAAATGAGGACTGTAAAGTACTTTATATACTAAAGGACCATCTTATTGGTTACTAACAATTACCAATCACCTAACAGGTTATCTTACTTTCATACAGAGTTTTCTTTTTGTTCCCAGGCACTCATCTTAATTTGAGCACTCATTAGTTAGGAACCACCTAAGAGGAATGTTACTTTTCCTTCTACGTGGCCATGGAATTCAGTGTCTGACAGGATCCTTCTGTTTACACAGCAACCACTTTTCATTGAATCAGTCTGCACCTTTACCCCCGCCCCTGAGT